>NC_084513.1:27225490-27388673 GCF_024500385.1 Phyllopteryx taeniolatus | reverse complement strand
ATACAAACTAGAATGAGGAATTTGTGGTAGGGGTAGAATTAAGTCTCTTAGAGATGTTTCAACCATAAAATCTCTGGATATTGATGGAGATAATAATAAGGGTGACGATGACTGAATGTTGTGTAGACTTTGGCGGGGTGGATTTTAATCAAATTTCTGGGAGAGAATAAAAGTCCCTCGCCTCTGTACACTTTCTATTTTGACCAATAACTTCACAAAGGATGCTTTCCCAGTAAAATCTCTGGCTATTTAGAGTAGAACTCTCACCTTTATACTAGTTACAGGCAGTTTTTTGAATCCCAAAGCTTTGGTTGGAGTTTTACACACATTTGCAGTTTTTTATTGCTTAAAAACGCTTTTCAGCGCCTGCTGTACACGTTTTCTATTTTGACCAATAACTTCACAAAGGATGCTTTCCCAGTAAAATCTCTGGCTATTTAGAGTAGAACTCTCACCTTTATACTAGTTACAGGCAGTTTTTTTGAATCCCAAAGCTTTGGTTGGAGTTTTACACACATTTGCAGTTTTTTATTGCTTAAAAACGCTTTTCAGCGCCTGCTGTACACGTTTTCTATTTTGACCAATAACTTCACAAAGGATGCTTTCCCAGTAAAATCTCTGGCTATTTAGAGTAGAACTCTCACCTTTATACTAGTTACAGGCAGTTTTTTGAATCCCAAAGCTTTGGTTGGAGTTTTACACACATTTGCAGTTTTTTATTGCTTAAAAAACGCTTCCCAGCGCCTGCTGTACACGTTTTCTATTTTGACCAATAACTTCACAAAGGATGCTTTCCCAGTAAAATCTCTGGCTATTTAGAGTAGAACTCTCACCTTTATACTAGTTACAGGCAGTTTTTTGAATCCCAAAGCTTTGGTTGGAGTTTTACACACATTTGCAGTTTTTTATTGCTTAAAAACGCTTTCCAGCGCCTGCTGTACACGTTTTCTATTTTGACCAATAACTTCACAAAGGATGCTTTCCCAGTAAAATCTCTGGCTATTTAGAGTAGAACTCTCACCTTTATACTAGTTACAGGCAGTTTTTTTGAATCCCAAAGCTTTGGTTGGAGTTTTACACACATTTGCAGTTTTTTATTGCTTAAAAACGCTTCCCAGCGCCTGCTGTACACGTTTTCTATTTTGACCAATAACTTCACAAAGGATGCTTTCCCAGTAAAATCTCTGGCTATTTAGAGTAGAACTCTCACCTTTATACTAGTTACAGGCAGTTTTTTGAATCCCAAAGCTTTGGTTGGAGTTTTACACACATTTGCAGTTTTTTATTGCTTAAAAACGCTTTTCAGCGCCTGCTGTACACGTTTTCTATTTTGACCAATAACTTCACAAAGGATGCTTTCCCAGTAAAATCTCTGGCTATTTAGAGTAGAACTCTCACCTTTATACTAGTTACAGGCAGTTTTTTGAATCCCAAAGCTTTGGTTGGAGTTTTACACACATTTGCAGTTTTTTATTGCTTAAAAACGCTTTCAGCGCCTGCTGTACACGTTTTCTATTTTGACCAATAACTTCACAAAGGATGCTTTCCCAGTAAAATCTCTGGCTATTTAGAGTAGAACTCTCACCTTTATACTAGTTACAGGCAGTTTTTTGAATCCCAAAGCTTTGGTTGGAGTTTTACACACATTTGCAGTTTTTTATTGCTTAAAAACGCTTTCCAGCGCCTGCTGTACACGTTTTCTATTTTGACCAATAACTTCACAAAGGATGCTTTCCCAGTAAAATCTCTGGCTATTTAGAGTAGAACTCTCACCTTTATACTAGTTACAGGCAGTTTTTTGAATCCCAAAGCTTTGGTTGGAGTTTTACACACATTTGCAGTTTTTTATTGCTTAAAAACGCTTTTCAGCGCCTGCTGTACACGTTTTCTATTTTGACCAATAACTTCACAAAGGATGCTTTCCCAGTAAAATCTCTGGCTATTTAGAGTAGAACTCTCACCTTTATACTAGTTACAGGCAGTTTTTTGAATCCCAAAGCTTTGGTTGGAGTTTTACACACATTTGCAGTTTTTTATTGCTTAAAAACGCTTTTCAGCGCCTGCTGTACACGTTTTCTATTTTGACCAATAACTTCACAAAGGATGCTTTCCCAGTAAAATCTCTGGCTATTTAGAGTAGAACTCTCACCTTTATACTAGTTACAGGCAGTTTTTTGAATCCCAAAGCTTTGGTTGGAGTTTTACACACATTTGCAGTTTTTTATTGCTTAAAAACGCTTTTCAGCGCCTGCTGTACACGTTTTCTATTTTGACCAATAACTTCACAAAGGATGCTTTCCCAGTAAAATCTCTGGCTATTTAGAGTAGAACTCTCACCTTTATACTAGTTACAGGCAGTTTTTTGAATCCCAAAGCTTTGGTTGGAGTTTTACACACATTTGCAGTTTTTTATTGCTTAAAAACGCTTTTCAGCGCCTGCTGTACACGTTTTCTATTTTGACCAATAACTTCACAAAGGATGCTTTCCCAGTAAAATCTCTGGCTATTTAGAGTAGAACTCTCACCTTTATACTAGTTACAGGCAGTTTTTTGAATCCCAAAGCTTTGGTTGGAGTTTTACACACATTTGCAGTTTTTTATTGCTTAAAAACGCTTTTCAGCGCCTGCTGTACACGTTTTCTATTTTGACCAATAACTTCACAAAGGATGCTTTCCCAGTAAAATCTCTGGCTATTTAGAGTAGAACTCTCACCTTTATACTAGTTACAGGCAGTTTTTTGAATCCCAAAGCTTTGGTTGGAGTTTTACACACATTTGCAGTTTTTTATTGCTTAAAAACGCTTTTCAGCGCCTGCTGTACACGTTTTCTATTTTGACCAATAACTTCACAAAGGATGCTTTCCCAGTAAAATCTCTGGCTATTTAGAGTAGAACTCTCACCTTTATACTAGTTACAGGCAGTTTTTTGAATCCCAAAGCTTTGGTTGGAGTTTTACACACATTTGCAGTTTTTTATTGCTTAAAAACGCTTTTCAGCGCCTGCTGTACACGTTTTCTATTTTGACCAATAACTTCACAAAGGATGCTTTCCCAGTAAAATCTCTGGCTATTTAGAGTAGAACTCTCACCTTTATACTAGTTACAGGCAGTTTTTTGAATCCCAAAGCTTTGGTTGGAGTTTTACACACATTTGCAGTTTTTTATTGCTTAAAAACGCTTTTCAGCGCCTGCTGTACACGTTTTCTATTTTGACCAATAACTTCACAAAGGATGCTTTCCCAGTAAAATCTCTGGCTATTTAGAGTAGAACTCTCACCTTTATACTAGTTACAGGCAGTTTTTTGAATCCCAAAGCTTTGGTTGGAGTTTTACACACATTTGCAGTTTTTTATTGCTTAAAAACGCTTTTCAGCGCCTGCTGTACACGTTTTCTATTTTGACCAATAACTTCACAAAGGATGCTTTCCCAGTAAAATCTCTGGCTATTTAGAGTAGAACTCTCACCTTTATACTAGTTACAGGCAGTTTTTTTGAATCCCAAAGCTTTGGTTGGAGTTTTACACACATTTGCAGTTTTTTATTGCTTAAAAACGCTTTTCAGCGCCTGCTGTACACGTTTTCTATTTTGACCAATAACTTCACAAAGGATGCTTTCCCAGTAAAATCTCTGGCTATTTAGAGTAGAACTCTCACCTTTATACTAGTTACAGGCAGTTTTTTGAATCCCAAAGCTTTGGTTGGAGTTTTACACACATTTGCAGTTTTTTATTGCTTAAAAACGCTTTTCAGCGCCTGCTGTACACGTTTTCTATTTTGACCAATAACTTCACAAAGGATGCTTTCCCAGTAAAATCTCTGGCTATTTAGAGTAGAACTCTCACCTTTATACTAGTTACAGGCAGTTTTTTGAATCCCAAAGCTTTGGTTGGAGTTTTAACACACATTTGCAGTTTTTTATTGCTTAAAAACGCTTTTCCCAGCGCCTGCTGTACACGTTTTCTATTTTGACCAATAACTTCACAAAGGATGCTTTCCCAGTAAAATCTCTGGCTATTTAGAGTAGAACTCTCACCTTTATACTAGTTACAGGCAGTTTTTTGAATCCCAAAGCTTTGGTTGGAGTTTTACACACATTTGCAGTTTTTTATTGCTTAAAAACGCTTTTCAGCGCCTGCTGTACACGTTTTCTATTTTGACCAATAACTTCACAAAGGATGCTTTCCCAGTAAAATCTCTGGCTATTTAGAGTAGAACTCTCACCTTTATACTAGTTACAGGCAGTTTTTTGAATCCCAAAGCTTTGTTGGAGTTTTACACACATTTGCAGTTTTTTATTGCTTAAAAACGCTTTTCAGCGCCTGCTGTACACGTTTTCTATTTTGACCAATAACTTCACAAAGGATGCTTTCCCAGTAAAATCTCTGGCTATTTAGAGTAGAACTCTCACCTTTATACTAGTTACAGGCAGTTTTTTTGAATCCCAAAGCTTTGGTTGGAGTTTTACACACATTTGCAGTTTTTTATTGCTTAAAAACGCTTTTCAGCGCCTGCTGTACACGTTTTCTATTTTGACCAATAACTTCACAAAGGATGCTTTCCCAGTAAAATCTCTGGCTATTTAGAGTAGAACTCTCACCTTTATACTAGTTACAGGCAGTTTTTTTGAATCCCAAAGCTTTGGTTGGAGTTTTACACACATTTGCAGTTTTTTATTGCTTAAAAACGCTTTTCAGCGCCTGCTGTACACGTTTTCTATTTTGACCAATAACTTCACAAAGGATGCTTTCCCAGTAAAATCTCTGGCTATTTAGAGTAGAACTCTCACCTTTATACTAGTTACAGGCAGTTTTTTGAATCCCAAAGCTTTGGTTGGAGTTTTACACACATTTGCAGTTTTTTATTGCTTAAAAACGCTTCCACGCCTGCTGTACACGTTTTCTATTTTGACCAATAACTTCACAAAGGATGCTTTCCCAGTAAAATCTCTGGCTATTTAGAGTAGAACTCTCACCTTTATACTAGTTACAGGCAGTTTTTTGAATCCCAAAGCTTTGGTTGGAGTTTTACACACATTTGCAGTTTTTTATTGCTTAAAAACGCTTTTCAGCGCCTGCTGTACACGTTTTCTATTTTGACCAATAACTTCACAAAGGATGCTTTCCCAGTAAAATCTCTGGCTATTTAGAGTAGAACTCTCACCTTTATACTAGTTACAGGCAGTTTTTTGAATCCCAAAGCTTTGGTTGGAGTTTTACACACATTTGCAGTTTTTTATTGCTTAAAAACGCTTTTCAGCGCCTGCTGTACACGTTTTCTATTTTGACCAATAACTTCACAAAGGATGCTTTCCCAGTAAAATCTCTGGCTATTTAGAGTAGAACTCTCACCTTTATACTAGTTACAGGCAGTTTTTTGAATCCCAAAGCTTTGGTTGGAGTTTTACACACATTTGCAGTTTTTTATTGCTTAAAAACGCTTTTCAGCGCCTGCTGTACACGTTTTCTATTTTGACCAATAACTTCACAAAGGATGCTTTCCCAGTAAAATCTCTGGCTATTTAGAGTAGAACTCTCACCTTTATACTAGTTACAGGCAGTTTTTTGAATCCCAAAGCTTTGGTTGGAGTTTTACACACATTTGCAGTTTTTTATTGCTTAAAAACGCTTTTCAGCGCCTGCTGTACACGTTTTCTATTTTGACCAATAACTTCACAAAGGATGCTTTCCCAGTAAAATCTCTGGCTATTTAGAGTAGAACTCTCACCTTTATACTAGTTACAGGCAGTTTTTTGAATCCCAAAGCTTTGGTTGGAGTTTTACACACATTTGCAGTTTTTTATTGCTTAAAAACGCTTTTCAGCGCCTGCTGTACACGTTTTCTATTTTGACCAATAACTTCACAAAGGATGCTTTCCCAGTAAAATCTCTGGCTATTTAGAGTAGAACTCTCACCTTTATACTAGTTACAGGCAGTTTTTTGAATCCCAAAGCTTTGGTTGGAGTTTTACACACATTTGCAGTTTTTTATTGCTTAAAAACGCTTTTCAGCGCCTGCTGTACACGTTTTCTATTTTGACCAATAACTTCACAAAGGATGCTTTCCCAGTAAAATCTCTGGCTATTTAGAGTAGAACTCTCACCTTTATACTAGTTACAGGCAGTTTTTTTGAATCCCAAAGCTTTGGTTGGAGTTTTACACACATTTGCAGTTTTTTATTGCTTAAAAACGCTTTTCAGCGCCTGCTGTACACGTTTTCTATTTTGACCAATAACTTCACAAAGGATGCTTTCCCAGTAAAATCTCTGGCTATTTAGAGTAGAACTCTCACCTTTATACTAGTTACAGGCAGTTTTTTGAATCCCAAAGCTTTGGTTGGAGTTTTACACACATTTGCAGTTTTTTATTGCTTAAAAACGCTTTTCAGCGCCTGCTGTACACGTTTTCTATTTTGACCAATAACTTCACAAAGGATGCTTTCCCAGTAAAATCTCTGGCTATTTAGAGTAGAACTCTCACCTTTATACTAGTTACAGGCAGTTTTTTGAATCCCAAAGCTTTGGTTGGAGTTTTACACACATTTGCAGTTTTTTATTGCTTAAAAACGCTTTTCAGCGCCTGCTGTACACGTTTTCTATTTTGACCAATAACTTCACAAAGGATGCTTTCCCAGTAAAATCTCTGGCTATTTAGAGTAGAACTCTCACCTTTATACTAGTTACAGGCAGTTTTTTGAATCCCAAAGCTTTGGTTGGAGTTTTACACACATTTGCAGTTTTTTATTGCTTAAAAACGCTTTTCAGCGCCTGCTGTACACGTTTTCTATTTTGACCAATAACTTCACAAAGGATGCTTTCCCAGTAAAATCTCTGGCTATTTAGAGTAGAACTCTCACCTTTATACTAGTTACAGGCAGTTTTTTGAATCCCAAAGCTTTGGTTGGAGTTTTACACACATTTGCAGTTTTTTATTGCTTAAAAACGCTTTTCAGCGCCTGCTGTACACGTTTTCTATTTTGACCAATAACTTCACAAAGGATGCTTTCCCAGTAAAATCTCTGGCTATTTAGAGTAGAACTCTCACCTTTATACTAGTTACAGGCAGTTTTTTGAATCCCAAAGCTTTGGTTGGAGTTTTACACACATTTGCAGTTTTTTATTGCTTAAAAACGCTTTTCAGCGCCTGCTGTACACGTTTTCTATTTTGACCAATAACTTCACAAAGGATGCTTTCCCAGTAAAATCTCTGGCTATTTAGAGTAGAACTCTCACCTTTATACTAGTTACAGGCAGTTTTTTGAATCCCAAAGCTTTGGTTGGAGTTTTACACACATTTGCAGTTTTTTATTGCTTAAAAACGCTTTTCAGCGCCTGCTGTACACGTTTTCTATTTTGACCAATAACTTCACAAAGGATGCTTTCCCAGTAAAATCTCTGGCTATTTAGAGTAGAACTCTCACCTTTATACTAGTTACAGGCAGTTTTTTTGAATCCCAAAGCTTTGGTTGGAGTTTTACACACATTTGCAGTTTTTTATTGCTTAAAAACGCTTTTCAGCGCCTGCTGTACACGTTTTCTATTTTGACCAATAACTTCACAAAGGATGCTTTCCCAGTAAAATCTCTGGCTATTTAGAGTAGAACTCTCACCTTTATACTAGTTACAGGCAGTTTTTTGAATCCCAAAGCTTTGGTTGGAGTTTTACACACATTTGCAGTTTTTTATTGCTTAAAAACGCTTTTCAGCGCCTGCTGTACACGTTTTCTATTTTGACCAATAACTTCACAAAGGATGCTTTCCCAGTAAAATCTCTGGCTATTTAGAGTAGAACTCTCACCTTTATACTAGTTACAGGCAGTTTTTTGAATCCCAAAGCTTTGGTTGGAGTTTTACACACATTTGCAGTTTTTTATTGCTTAAAAACGCTTTTCAGCGCCTGCTGTACACGTTTTCTATTTTGACCAATAACTTCACAAAGGATGCTTTCCCAGTAAAATCTCTGGCTATTTAGAGTAGAACTCTCACCTTTATACTAGTTACAGGCAGTTTTTTGAATCCCAAAGCTTTGGTTGGAGTTTTACACACATTTGCAGTTTTTTATTGCTTAAAAACGCTTTTCAGCGCCTGCTGTACACGTTTTCTATTTTGACCAATAACTTCACAAAGGATGCTTTCCCAGTAAAATCTCTGGCTATTTAGAGTAGAACTCTCACCTTTATACTAGTTACAGGCAGTTTTTTGAATCCCAAAGCTTTGGTTGGAGTTTTACACACATTTGCAGTTTTTTATTGCTTAAAAACGCTTTTCAGCGCCTGCTGTACACGTTTTCTATTTTGACCAATAACTTCACAAAGGATGCTTTCCCAGTAAAATCTCTGGCTATTTAGAGTAGAACTCTCACCTTTATACTAGTTACAGGCAGTTTTTTGAATCCCAAAGCTTTGGTTGGAGTTTTACACACATTTGCAGTTTTTTATTGCTTAAAAACGCTTTTCAGCGCCTGCTGTACACGTTTTCTATTTTGACCAATAACTTCACAAAGGATGCTTTCCCAGTAAAATCTCTGGCTATTTAGAGTAGAACTCTCACCTTTATACTAGTTACAGGCAGTTTTTTTGAATCCCAAAGCTTTGGTTGGAGTTTTACACACATTTGCAGTTTTTTATTGCTTAAAAACGCTTTTCAGCGCCTGCTGTACACGTTTTCTATTTTGACCAATAACTTCACAAAGGATGCTTTCCCAGTAAAATCTCTGGCTATTTAGAGTAGAACTCTCACCTTTATACTAGTTACAGGCAGTTTTTTTGAATCCCAAAGCTTTGGTTGGAGTTTTACACACATTTGCAGTTTTTTATTGCTTAAAAACGCTTTTCAGCGCCTGCTGTACACGTTTTCTATTTTGACCAATAACTTCACAAAGGATGCTTTCCCAGTAAAATCTCTGGCTATTTAGAGTAGAACTCTCACCTTTATACTAGTTACAGGCAGTTTTTTGAATCCCAAAGCTTTGGTTGGAGTTTTACACACATTTGCAGTTTTTTATTGCTTAAAAACGCTTTTCAGCGCCTGCTGTACACGTTTTCTATTTTGACCAATAACTTCACAAAGGATGCTTTCCCAATAAAATCTATGGCTATTTAGAGTAGAACTCTCACCTTTATACTAGTTACAGGCAGTTTTTTGAATCCCAAAGCTTTGGTTGAGTTTTACACACATTTGCAGTTTTTTATTGCTTAAAAACGCTTTTCAGCGCCTGCTGTACACGTTTTCTATTTTGACCAATAACTTCACAAAGGATGCTTTCCCAGTAAAATCTCTGGCTATTTAGAGTAGAACTCTCACCTTTATACTAGTTACAGGCAGTTTTTTGAATCCCAAAGCTTTGGTTGGAGTTTTACACACATTTGCAGTTTTTTATTGCTTAAAAACGCTTTTCAGCGCCTGCTGTACACGTTTTCTATTTTGACCAATAACTTCACAAAGGATGCTTTCCCAGTAAAATCTCTGGCTATTTAGAGTAGAACTCTCACCTTTATACTAGTTACAGGCAGTTTTTTGAATCCCAAAGCTTTGGTTGGAGTTTTACACACATTTGCAGTTTTTTATTGCTTAAAAACGCTTTCAGCGCCTGCTGTACACGTTTTCTATTTTGACCAATAACTTCACAAAGGATGCTTTCCCAGTAAAATCTCTGGCTATTTAGAGTAGAACTCTCACCTTTATACTAGTTACAGGCAGTTTTTTGAATCCCAAAGCTTTGGTTGGAGTTTTACACACATTTGCAGTTTTTTATTGCTTAAAAACGCTTTTCAGCGCCTGCTGTACACGTTTTCTATTTTGACCAATAACTTCACAAAGGATGCTTTCCCAGTAAAATCTCTGGCTATTTAGAGTAGAACTCTCACCTTTATACTAGTTACAGGCAGTTTTTTGAATCCCAAAGCTTTGGTTGGAGTTTTACACACATTTGCAGTTTTTTATTGCTTAAAAACGCTTTTCAGCGCCTGCTGTACACGTTTTCTATTTTGACCAATAACTTCACAAAGGATGCTTTCCCAGTAAAATCTCTGGCTATTTAGAGTAGAACTCTCACCTTTATACTAGTTACAGGCAGTTTTTTGAATCCCAAAGCTTTGGTTGGAGTTTTACACACATTTGCAGTTTTTTATTGCTTAAAAACGCTTTTCAGCGCCTGCTGTACACGTTTTCTATTTTGACCAATAACTTCACAAAGGATGCTTTCCCAGTAAAATCTCTGGCTATTTAGAGTAGAACTCTCACCTTTATACTAGTTACAGGCAGTTTTTTGAATCCCAAAGCTTTGGTTGGAGTTTTACACACATTTGCAGTTTTTTATTGCTTAAAAACGCTTTTCAGCGCCTGCTGTACACGTTTTCTATTTTGACCAATAACTTCACAAAGGATGCTTTCCCAGTAAAATCTCTGGCTATTTAGAGTAGAACTCTCACCTTTATACTAGTTACAGGCAGTTTTTTGAATCCCAAAGCTTTGGTTGGAGTTTTACACACATTTGCAGTTTTTTATTGCTTAAAAACGCTTTTCAGCGCCTGCTGTACACGTTTTCTATTTTGACCAATAACTTCACAAAGGATGCTTTCCCAGTAAAATCTCTGGCTATTTAGAGTAGAACTCTCACCTTTATACTAGTTACAGGCAGTTTTTTGAATCCCAAAGCTTTGGTTGGAGTTTTACACACATTTGCAGTTTTTTATTGCTTAAAAACGCTTTTCAGCGCCTGCTGTACACGTTTTCTATTTTGACCAATAACTTCACAAAGGATGCTTTCCCAGTAAAATCTCTGGCTATTTAGAGTAGAACTCTCACCTTTATACTAGTTACAGGCAGTTTTTTGAATCCCAAAGCTTTGGTTGGAGTTTTACACACATTTGCAGTTTTTTATTGCTTAAAAACGCTTTTCAGCGCCTGCTGTACACGTTTTCTATTTTGACCAATAACTTCACAAAGGATGCTTTCCCAGTAAAATCTCTGGCTATTTAGAGTAGAACTCTCACCTTTATACTAGTTACAGGCAGTTTTTTGAATCCCAAAGCTTTGGTTGGAGTTTTACACACATTTGCAGTTTTTTATTGCTTAAAAACGCTTTTCAGCGCCTGCTGTACACGTTTTCTATTTTGACCAATAACTTCACAAAGGATGCTTTCCCAGTAAAATCTCTGGCTATTTAGAGTAGAACTCTCACCTTTATACTAGTTACAGGCAGTTTTTTGAATCCCAAAGCTTTGGTTGGAGTTTTACACACATTTGCAGTTTTTTATTGCTTAAAAACGCTTTTCCAGCGCCTGCTGTACACGTTTTCTATTTTGACCAATAACTTCACAAAGGATGCTTTCCCAGTAAAATCTCTGGCTATTTAGAGTAGAACTCTCACCTTTATACTAGTTACAGGCAGTTTTTTGAATCCCAAAGCTTTGGTTGGAGTTTTACACACATTTGCAGTTTTTTATTGCTTAAAAACGCTTTTCAGCGCCTGCTGTACACGTTTTCTATTTTGACCAATAACTTCACAAAGGATGCTTTCCCAGTAAAATCTCTGGCTATTTAGAGTAGAACTCTCACCTTTATACTAGTTACAGGCAGTTTTTTGAATCCCAAAGCTTTGGTTGGAGTTTTACACACATTTGCAGTTTTTTATTGCTTAAAAACGCTTTTCAGCGCCTGCTGTACACGTTTTCTATTTTGACCAATAACTTCACAAAGGATGCTTTCCCAGTAAAATCTCTGGCTATTTAGAGTAGAACTCTCACCTTTATACTAGTTACAGGCAGTTTTTTGAATCCCAAAGCTTTGGTTGGAGTTTTACACACATTTGCAGTTTTTTATTGCTTAAAAACGCTTTTCAGCGCCTGCTGTACACGTTTTCTATTTTGACCAATAACTTCACAAAGGATGCTTTCCCAGTAAAATCTCTGGCTATTTAGAGTAGAACTCTCACCTTTATACTAGTTACAGGCAGTTTTTTGAATCCCAAAGCTTTGGTTGGAGTTTTACACACATTTGCAGTTTTTTATTGCTTAAAAACGCTTTTCAGCGCCTGCTGTACACGTTTTCTATTTTGACCAATAACTTCACAAAGGATGCTTTCCCAGTAAAATCTCTGGCTATTTAGAGTAGAACTCTCACCTTTATACTAGTTACAGGCAGTTTTTTGAATCCCAAAGCTTTGGTTGGAGTTTTACACACATTTGCAGTTTTTTATTGCTTAAAAACGCTTTTCAGCGCCTGCTGTACACGTTTTCTATTTTGACCAATAACTTCACAAAGGATGCTTTCCCAGTAAAATCTCTGGCTATTTAGAGTAGAACTCTCACCTTTATACTAGTTACAGGCAGTTTTTTGAATCCCAAAGCTTTGGTTGGAGTTTTACACACATTTGCAGTTTTTTATTGCTTAAAAACGCTTTTCAGCGCCTGCTGTACACGTTTTCTATTTTGACCAATAACTTCACAAAGGATGCTTTCCCAGTAAAATCTCTGGCTATTTAGAGTAGAACTCTCACCTTTATACTAGTTACAGGCAGTTTTTTGAATCCCAAAGCTTTGGTTGGAGTTTTACACACATTTGCAGTTTTTTATTGCTTAAAAACGCTTTTCAGCGCCTGCTGTACACGTTTTCTATTTTGACCAATAACTTCACAAAGGATGCTTTCCCAGTAAAATCTCTGGCTATTTAGAGTAGAACTCTCACCTTTATACTAGTTACAGGCAGTTTTTTGAATCCCAAAGCTTTGGTTGGAGTTTTACACACATTTGCAGTTTTTTATTGCTTAAAAACGCTTTTCAGCGCCTGCTGTACACGTTTTCTATTTTGACCAATAACTTCACAAAGGATGCTTTCCCAGTAAAATCTCTGGCTATTTAGAGTAGAACTCTCACCTTTATACTAGTTACAGGCAGTTTTTTGAATCCCAAAGCTTTGGTTGGAGTTTTACACACATTTGCAGTTTTTTATTGCTTAAAAACGCTTTTCAGCGCCTGCTGTACACGTTTTCTATTTTGACCAATAACTTCACAAAGGATGCTTTCCCAGTAAAATCTCTGGCTATTTAGAGTAGAACTCTCACCTTTATACTAGTTACAGGCAGTTTTTTGAATCCCAAAGCTTTGGTTGGAGTTTTACACACATTTGCAGTTTTTTATTGCTTAAAAACGCTTTTCAGCGCCTGCTGTACACGTTTTCTATTTTGACCAATAACTTCACAAAGGATGCTTTCCCAGTAAAATCTCTGGCTATTTAGAGTAGAACTCTCACCTTTATACTAGTTACAGGCAGTTTTTTGAATCCCAAAGCTTTGGTTGGAGTTTTACACACATTTGCAGTTTTTTATTGCTTAAAAACGCTTTTCAGCGCCTGCTGTACACGTTTTCTATTTTGACCAATAACTTCACAAAGGATGCTTTCCCAGTAAAATCTCTGGCTATTTAGAGTAGAACTCTCACCTTTATACTAGTTACAGGCAGTTTTTTGAATCCCAAAGCTTTGGTTGGAGTTTTACACACATTTGCAGTTTTTTATTGCTTAAAAACGCTTTTCAGCGCCTGCTGTACACGTTTTCTATTTTGACCAATAACTTCACAAAGGATGCTTTCCCAGTAAAATCTCTGGCTATTTAGAGTAGAACTCTCACCTTTATACTAGTTACAGGCAGTTTTTTGAATCCCAAAGCTTTGGTTGGAGTTTTACACACATTTGCAGTTTTTTATTGCTTAAAAACGCTTTTCAGCGCCTGCTGTACACGTTTTCTATTTTGACCAATAACTTCACAAAGGATGCTTTCCCAGTAAAATCTCTGGCTATTTAGAGTAGAACTCTCACCTTTATACTAGTTACAGGCAGTTTTTTGAATCCCAAAGCTTTGGTTGGAGTTTTACACACATTTGCAGTTTTTTATTGCTTAAAAACGCTTTTCAGCGCCTGCTGTACACGTTTTCTATTTTGACCAATAACTTCACAAAGGATGCTTTCCCAGTAAAATCTCTGGCTATTTAGAGTAGAACTCTCACCTTTATACTAGTTACAGGCAGTTTTTTGAATCCCAAAGCTTTGGTTGGAGTTTTACACACATTTGCAGTTTTTTATTGCTTAAAAACGCTTTCAGCGCCTGCTGTACACGTTTTCTATTTTGACCAATAACTTCACAAAGGATGCTTTCCCAGTAAAATCTCTGGCTATTTAGAGTAGAACTCTCACCTTTATACTAGTTACAGGCAGTTTTTTGAATCCCAAAGCTTTGGTTGGAGTTTTACACACATTTGCAGTTTTTTATTGCTTAAAAACGCTTTTCAGCGCCTGCTGTACACGTTTTCTATTTTGACCAATAACTTCACAAAGGATGCTTTCCCAGTAAAATCTCTGGCTATTTAGAGTAGAACTCTCACCTTTATACTAGTTACAGGCAGTTTTTTGAATCCCAAAGCTTTGGTTGGAGTTTTACACACATTTGCAGTTTTTTATTGCTTAAAAACGCTTTTCAGCGCCTGCTGTACACGTTTTCTATTTTGACCAATAACTTCACAAAGGATGCTTTCCCAGTAAAATCTCTGGCTATTTAGAGTAGAACTCTCACCTTTATACTAGTTACAGGCAGTTTTTTGAATCCCAAAGCTTTGGTTGGAGTTTTACACACATTTGCAGTTTTTTATTGCTTAAAAACGCTTTCAGCGCCTGCTGTACACGTTTTCTATTTTGACCAATAACTTCACAAAGGATGCTTTCCCAGTAAAATCTCTGGCTATTTAGAGTAGAACTCTCACCTTTATACTAGTTACAGGCAGTTTTTTGAATCCCAAAGCTTTGGTTGGAGTTTTACACACATTTGCAGTTTTTTATTGCTTAAAAACGCTTTTCAGCGCCTGCTGTACACGTTTTCTATTTTGACCAATAACTTCACAAAGGATGCTTTCCCAGTAAAATCTCTGGCTATTTAGAGTAGAACTCTCACCTTTATACTAGTTACAGGCAGTTTTTTGAATCCCAAAGCTTTGGTTGGAGTTTTACACACATTTGCAGTTTTTTATTGCTTAAAAACGCTTTTCAGCGCCTGCTGTACACGTTTTCTATTTTGACCAATAACTTCACAAAGGATGCTTTCCCAGTAAAATCTCTGGCTATTTAGAGTAGAACTCTCACCTTTATACTAGTTACAGGCAGTTTTTTGAATCCCAAAGCTTTGGTTGGAGTTTTACACACATTTGCAGTTTTTTATTGCTTAAAAACGCTTTTCAGCGCCTGCTGTACACGTTTTCTATTTTGACCAATAACTTCACAAAGGATGCTTTCCCAGTAAAATCTCTGGCTATTTAGAGTAGAACTCTCACCTTTATACTAGTTACAGGCAGTTTTTTGAATCCCAAAGCTTTGGTTGGAGTTTTACACACATTTGCAGTTTTTTATTGCTTAAAAACGCTTTTCAGCGCCTGCTGTACACGTTTTCTATTTTGACCAATAACTTCACAAAGGATGCTTTCCCAGTAAAATCTCTGGCTATTTAGAGTAGAACTCTCACCTTTATACTAGTTACAGGCAGTTTTTTGAATCCCAAAGCTTTGGTTGGAGTTTTACACACATTTGCAGTTTTTTATTGCTTAAAAACGCTTTTCAGCGCCTGCTGTACACGTTTTCTATTTTGACCAATAACTTCACAAAGGATGCTTTCCCAGTAAAATCTCTGGCTATTTAGAGTAGAACTCTCACCTTTATACTAGTTACAGGCAGTTTTTTGAATCCCAAAGCTTTGGTTGGAGTTTTACACACATTTGCAGTTTTTTATTGCTTAAAAACGCTTTTCAGCGCCTGCTGTACACGTTTTCTATTTTGACCAATAACTTCACAAAGGATGCTTTCCCAGTAAAATCTCTGGCTATTTAGAGTAGAACTCTCACCTTTATACTAGTTACAGGCAGTTTTTTGAATCCCAAAGCTTTGGTTGGAGTTTTACACACATTTGCAGTTTTTTATTGCTTAAAAACGCTTTTCAGCGCCTGCTGTACACGTTTTCTATTTTGACCAATAACTTCACAAAGGATGCTTTCCCAGTAAAATCTCTGGCTATTTAGAGTAGAACTCTCACCTTTATACTAGTTACAGGCAGTTTTTTGAATCCCAAAGCTTTGGTTGGAGTTTTACACACATTTGCAGTTTTTTATTGCTTAAAAACGCTTTTCAGCGCCTGCTGTACACGTTTTCTATTTTGACCAATAACTTCACAAAGGATGCTTTCCCAGTAAAATCTCTGGCTATTTAGAGTAGAACTCTCACCTTTATACTAGTTACAGGCAGTTTTTTGAATCCCAAAGCTTTGGTTGGAGTTTTACACACATTTGCAGTTTTTTATTGCTTAAAAACGCTTTTCAGCGCCTGCTGTACACGTTTTCTATTTTGACCAATAACTTCACAAAGGATGCTTTCCCAGTAAAATCTCTGGCTATTTAGAGTAGAACTCTCACCTTTATACTAGTTACAGGCAGTTTTTTGAATCCCAAAGCTTTGGTTGGAGTTTTACACACATTTGCAGTTTTTTATTGCTTAAAAACGCTTTTCAGCGCCTGCTGTACACGTTTTCTATTTTGACCAATAACTTCACAAAGGATGCTTTCCCAGTAAAATCTCTGGCTATTTAGAGTAGAACTCTCACCTTTATACTAGTTACAGGCAGTTTTTTGAATCCCAAAGCTTTGGTTGGAGTTTTACACACATTTGCAGTTTTTTATTGCTTAAAAACGCTTTTCAGCGCCTGCTGTACACGTTTTCTATTTTGACCAATAACTTCACAAAGGATGCTTTCCCAGTAAAATCTCTGGCTATTTAGAGTAGAACTCTCACCTTTATACTAGTTACAGGCAGTTTTTTGAATCCCAAAGCTTTGGTTGGAGTTTTACACACATTTGCAGTTTTTTATTGCTTAAAAACGCTTTTCAGCGCCTGCTGTACACGTTTTCTATTTTGACCAATAACTTCACAAAGGATGCTTTCCCAGTAAAATCTCTGGCTATTTAGAGTAGAACTCTCACCTTTATACTAGTTACAGGCAGTTTTTTGAATCCCAAAGCTTTGGTTGGAGTTTTACACACATTTGCAGTTTTTTATTGCTTAAAAACGCTTTTCAGCGCCTGCTGTACACGTTTTCTATTTTGACCAATAACTTCACAAAGGATGCTTTCCCAGTAAAATCTCTGGCTATTTAGAGTAGAACTCTCACCTTTATACTAGTTACAGGCAGTTTTTTGAATCCCAAAGCTTTGGTTGGAGTTTTACACACATTTGCAGTTTTTTATTGCTTAAAAACGCTTTTCAGCGCCTGCTGTACACGTTTTCTATTTTGACCAATAACTTCACAAAGGATGCTTTCCCAGTAAAATCTCTGGCTATTTAGAGTAGAACTCTCACCTTTATACTAGTTACAGGCAGTTTTTTGAATCCCAAAGCTTTGGTTGGAGTTTTACACACATTTGCAGTTTTTTATTGCTTAAAAACGCTTTTCAGCGCCTGCTGTACACGTTTTCTATTTTGACCAATAACTTCACAAAGGATGCTTTCCCAGTAAAATCTCTGGCTATTTAGAGTAGAACTCTCACCTTTATACTAGTTACAGGCAGTTTTTTGAATCCCAAAGCTTTGGTTGGAGTTTTACACACATTTGCAGTTTTTTATTGCTTAAAAACGCTTTTCAGCGCCTGCTGTACACGTTTTCTATTTTGACCAATAACTTCACAAAGGATGCTTTCCCAGTAAAATCTCTGGCTATTTAGAGTAGAACTCTCACCTTTATACTAGTTACAGGCAGTTTTTTGAATCCCAAAGCTTTGGTTGGAGTTTTACACACATTTGCAGTTTTTTATTGCTTAAAAACGCTTTTCAGCGCCTGCTGTACACGTTTTCTATTTTGACCAATAACTTCACAAAGGATGCTTTCCCAGTAAAATCTCTGGCTATTTAGAGTAGAACTCTCACCTTTATACTAGTTACAGGCAGTTTTTTGAATCCCAAAGCTTTGGTTGGAGTTTTACACACATTTGCAGTTTTTTATTGCTTAAAAACGCTTTTCAGCGCCTGCTGTACACGTTTTCTATTTTGACCAATAACTTCACAAAGGATGCTTTCCCAGTAAAATCTCTGGCTATTTAGAGTAGAACTCTCACCTTTATACTAGTTACAGGCAGTTTTTTGAATCCCAAAGCTTTGGTTGGAGTTTTACACACATTTGCAGTTTTTTATTGCTTAAAAACGCTTTTCAGCGCCTGCTGTACACGTTTTCTATTTTGACCAATAACTTCACAAAGGATGCTTTCCCAGTAAAATCTCTGGCTATTTAGAGTAGAACTCTCACCTTTATACTAGTTACAGGCAGTTTTTTGAATCCCAAAGCTTTGGTTGGAGTTTTACACACATTTGCAGTTTTTTATTGCTTAAAAACGCTTTTCAGCGCCTGCTGTACACGTTTTCTATTTTGACCAATAACTTCACAAAGGATGCTTTCCCAGTAAAATCTCTGGCTATTTAGAGTAGAACTCTCACCTTTATACTAGTTACAGGCAGTTTTTTGAATCCCAAAGCTTTGGTTGGAGTTTTACACACATTTGCAGTTTTTTATTGCTTAAAAACGCTTTTCAGCGCCTGCTGTACACGTTTTCTATTTTGACCAATAACTTCACAAAGGATGCTTTCCCAGTAAAATCTCTGGCTATTTAGAGTAGAACTCTCACCTTTATACTAGTTACAGGCAGTTTTTTGAATCCCAAAGCTTTGGTTGGAGTTTTACACACATTTGCAGTTTTTTATTGCTTAAAAACGCTTTTCAGCGCCTGCTGTACACGTTTTCTATTTTGACCAATAACTTCACAAAGGATGCTTTCCCAGTAAAATCTCTGGCTATTTAGAGTAGAACTCTCACCTTTATACTAGTTACAGGCAGTTTTTTGAATCCCAAAGCTTTGGTTGGAGTTTTACACACATTTGCAGTTTTTTATTGCTTAAAAACGCTTTTCAGCGCCTGCTGTACACGTTTTCTATTTTGACCAATAACTTCACAAAGGATGCTTTCCCAGTAAAATCTCTGGCTATTTAGAGTAGAACTCTCACCTTTATACTAGTTACAGGCAGTTTTTTGAATCCCAAAGCTTTGGTTGGAGTTTTACACACATTTGCAGTTTTTTATTGCTTAAAAACGCTTTTCAGCGCCTGCTGTACACGTTTTCTATTTTGACCAATAACTTCACAAAGGATGCTTTCCCAGTAAAATCTCTGGCTATTTAGAGTAGAACTCTCACCTTTATACTAGTTACAGGCAGTTTTTTGAATCCCAAAGCTTTGGTTGGAGTTTTACACACATTTGCAGTTTTTTATTGCTTAAAAACGCTTTTCAGCGCCTGCTGTACACGTTTTCTATTTTGACCAATAACTTCACAAAGGATGCTTTCCCAGTAAAATCTCTGGCTATTTAGAGTAGAACTCTCACCTTTATACTAGTTACAGGCAGTTTTTTGAATCCCAAAGCTTTGGTTGGAGTTTTACACACATTTGCAGTTTTTTATTGCTTAAAAACGCTTTTCAGCGCCTGCTGTACACGTTTTCTATTTTGACCAATAACTTCACAAAGGATGCTTTCCCAGTAAAATCTCTGGCTATTTAGAGTAGAACTCTCACCTTTATACTAGTTACAGGCAGTTTTTTGAATCCCAAAGCTTTGGTTGGAGTTTTACACACATTTGCAGTTTTTTATTGCTTAAAAACGCTTTTCAGCGCCTGCTGTACACGTTTTCTATTTTGACCAATAACTTCACAAAGGATGCTTTCCCAGTAAAATCTCTGGCTATTTAGAGTAGAACTCTCACCTTTATACTAGTTACAGGCAGTTTTTTGAATCCCAAAGCTTTGGTTGGAGTTTTACACACATTTGCAGTTTTTTATTGCTTAAAAACGCTTTTCAGCGCCTGCTGTACACGTTTTCTATTTTGACCAATAACTTCACAAAGGATGCTTTCCCAGTAAAATCTCTGGCTATTTAGAGTAGAACTCTCACCTTTATACTAGTTACAGGCAGTTTTTTTGAATCCCAAAGCTTTGGTTGGAGTTTTACACACATTTGCAGTTTTTTATTGCTTAAAAACGCTTTTCAGCGCCTGCTGTACACGTTTTCTATTTTGACCAATAACTTCACAAAGGATGCTTTCCCAGTAAAATCTCTGGCTATTTAGAGTAGAACTCTCACCTTTATACTAGTTACAGGCAGTTTTTTGAATCCCAAAGCTTTGGTTGGAGTTTTACACACATTTGCAGTTTTTTATTGCTTAAAAACGCTTTTCAGCGCCTGCTGTACACGTTTTCTATTTTGACCAATAACTTCACAAAGGATGCTTTCCCAGTAAAATCTCTGGCTATTTAGAGTAGAACTCTCACCTTTATACTAGTTACAGGCAGTTTTTTGAATCCCAAAGCTTTGGTTGGAGTTTTACACACATTTGCAGTTTTTTATTGCTTAAAAACGCTTTTCAGCGCCTGCTGTACACGTTTTCTATTTTGACCAATAACTTCACAAAGGATGCTTTCCCAGTAAAATCTCTGGCTATTTAGAGTAGAACTCTCACCTTTATACTAGTTACAGGCAGTTTTTTTGAATCCCAAAGCTTTGGTTGGAGTTTTACACACATTTGCAGTTTTTTATTGCTTAAAAACGCTTTTCAGCGCCTGCTGTACACGTTTTCTATTTTGACCAATAACTTCACAAAGGATGCTTTCCCAGTAAAATCTCTGGCTATTTAGAGTAGAACTCTCACCTTTATACTAGTTACAGGCAGTTTTTTGAATCCCAAAGCTTTGGTTGGAGTTTTACACACATTTGCAGTTTTTTATTGCTTAAAAACGCTTTTCAGCGCCTGCTGTACACGTTTTCTATTTTGACCAATAACTTCACAAAGGATGCTTTCCCAGTAAAATCTCTGGCTATTTAGAGTAGAACTCTCACCTTTATACTAGTTACAGGCAGTTTTTTGAATCCCAAAGCTTTGGTTGGAGTTTTACACACATTTGCAGTTTTTTATTGCTTAAAAACGCTTTTCAGCGCCTGCTGTACACGTTTTCTATTTTGACCAATAACTTCACAAAGGATGCTTTCCCAGTAAAATCTCTGGCTATTTAGAGTAGAACTCTCACCTTTATACTAGTTACAGGCAGTTTTTTGAATCCCAAAGCTTTGGTTGGAGTTTTACACACATTTGCAGTTTTTTATTGCTTAAAAACGCTTTTCAGCGCCTGCTGTACACGTTTTCTATTTTGACCAATAACTTCACAAAGGATGCTTTCCCAGTAAAATCTCTGGCTATTTAGAGTAGAACTCTCACCTTTATACTAGTTACAGGCAGTTTTTTTGAATCCCAAAGCTTTGGTTGGAGTTTTACACACATTTGCAGTTTTTTATTGCTTAAAAACGCTTTTCAGCGCCTGCTGTACACGTTTTCTATTTTGACCAATAACTTCACAAAGGATGCTTTCCCAGTAAAATCTCTGGCTATTTAGAGTAGAACTCTCACCTTTATACTAGTTACAGGCAGTTTTTTGAATCCCAAAGCTTTGGTTGGAGTTTTACACACATTTGCAGTTTTTTATTGCTTAAAAACGCTTTTCAGCGCCTGCTGTACACGTTTTCTATTTTGACCAATAACTTCACAAAGGATGCTTTCCCAGTAAAATCTCTGGCTATTTAGAGTAGAACTCTCACCTTTATACTAGTTACAGGCAGTTTTTTGAATCCCAAAGCTTTGGTTGGAGTTTTACACACATTTGCAGTTTTTTATTGCTTAAAAACGCTTTTCAGCGCCTGCTGTACACGTTTTCTATTTTGACCAATAACTTCACAAAGGATGCTTTCCCAGTAAAATCTCTGGCTATTTAGAGTAGAACTCTCACCTTTATACTAGTTACAGGCAGTTTTTTGAATCCCAAAGCTTTGGTTGGAGTTTTACACACATTTGCAGTTTTTTATTGCTTAAAAACGCTTTTCAGCGCCTGCTGTACACGTTTTCTATTTTGACCAATAACTTCACAAAGGATGCTTTCCCAGTAAAATCTCTGGCTATTTAGAGTAGAACTCTCACCTTTATACTAGTTACAGGCAGTTTTTTGAATCCCAAAGCTTTGGTTGGAGTTTTACACACATTTGCAGTTTTTTATTGCTTAAAAACGCTTTTCAGCGCCTGCTGTACACGTTTTCTATTTTGACCAATAACTTCACAAAGGATGCTTTCCCAGTAAAATCTCTGGCTATTTAGAGTAGAACTCTCACCTTTATACTAGTTACAGGCAGTTTTTTGAATCCCAAAGCTTTGGTTGGAGTTTTACACACATTTGCAGTTTTTTATTGCTTAAAAACGCTTTTCAGCGCCTGCTGTACACGTTTTCTATTTTGACCAATAACTTCACAAAGGATGCTTTCCCAGTAAAATCTCTGGCTATTTAGAGTAGAACTCTCACCTTTATACTAGTTACAGGCAGTTTTTTGAATCCCAAAGCTTTGGTTGGAGTTTTACACACATTTGCAGTTTTTTATTGCTTAAAAACGCTTTTCAGCGCCTGCTGTACACGTTTTCTATTTTGACCAATAACTTCACAAAGGATGCTTTCCCCAGTAAAATCTCTGGCTATTTAGAGTAGAACTCTCACCTTTATACTAGTTACAGGCAGTTTTTTGAATCCCAAAGCTTTGGTTGGAGTTTTACACACATTTGCAGTTTTTTATTGCTTAAAAACGCTTTTCAGCGCCTGCTGTACACGTTTTCTATTTTGACCAATAACTTCACAAAGGATGCTTTCCCAGTAAAATCTCTGGCTATTTAGAGTAGAACTCTCACCTTTATACTAGTTACAGGCAGTTTTTTGAATCCCAAAGCTTTGGTTGGAGTTTTACACACATTTGCAGTTTTTTATTGCTTAAAAACGCTTTTCAGCGCCTGCTGTACACGTTTTCTATTTTGACCAATAACTTCACAAAGGATGCTTTCCCAGTAAAATCTCTGGCTATTTAGAGTAGAACTCTCACCTTTATACTAGTTACAGGCAGTTTTTTGAATCCCAAAGCTTTGGTTGGAGTTTTACACACATTTGCAGTTTTTTATTGCTTAAAAACGCTTTTCAGCGCCTGCTGTACACGTTTTCTATTTTGACCAATAACTTCACAAAGGATGCTTTCCCAGTAAAATCTCTGGCTATTTAGAGTAGAACTCTCACCTTTATACTAGTTACAGGCAGTTTTTTGAATCCCAAAGCTTTGGTTGGAGTTTTACACACATTTGCAGTTTTTTATTGCTTAAAAACGCTTTTCAGCGCCTGCTGTACACGTTTTCTATTTTGACCAATAACTTCACAAAGGATGCTTTCCCAGTAAAATCTCTGGCTATTTAGAGTAGAACTCTCACCTTTATACTAGTTACAGGCAGTTTTTTTGAATCCCAAAGCTTTGGTTGGAGTTTTACACACATTTGCAGTTTTTTATTGCTTAAAAACGCTTTTCAGCGCCTGCTGTACACGTTTTCTATTTTGACCAATAACTTCACAAAGGATGCTTTCCCAGTAAAATCTCTGGCTATTTAGAGTAGAACTCTCACCTTTATACTAGTTACAGGCAGTTTTTTGAATCCCAAAGCTTTGGTTGGAGTTTTACACACATTTGCAGTTTTTTATTGCTTAAAAACGCTTTTCAGCGCCTGCTGTACACGTTTTCTATTTTGACCAATAACTTCACAAAGGATGCTTTCCCAGTAAAATCTCTGGCTATTTAGAGTAGAACTCTCACCTTTATACTAGTTACAGGCAGTTTTTTGAATCCCAAAGCTTTGGTTGGAGTTTTACACACATTTGCAGTTTTTTATTGCTTAAAAACGCTTTTCCAGCGCCTGCTGTACACGTTTTCTATTTTGACCAATAACTTCACAAAGGATGCTTTCCCAGTAAAATCTCTGGCTATTTAGAGTAGAACTCTCACCTTTATACTAGTTACAGGCAGTTTTTTGAATCCCAAAGCTTTGGTTGGAGTTTTACACACATTTGCAGTTTTTTATTGCTTAAAAACGCTTTTCAGCGCCTGCTGTACACGTTTTCTATTTTGACCAATAACTTCACAAAGGATGCTTTCCCAGTAAAATCTCTGGCTATTTAGAGTAGAACTCTCACCTTTATACTAGTTACAGGCAGTTTTTTGAATCCCAAAGCTTTGGTTGGAGTTTTACACACATTTGCAGTTTTTTATTGCTTAAAAACGCTTTTCAGCGCCTGCTGTACACGTTTTCTATTTTGACCAATAACTTCACAAAGGATGCTTTCCCAGTAAAATCTCTGGCTATTTAGAGTAGAACTCTCACCTTTATACTAGTTACAGGCAGTTTTTTGAATCCCAAAGCTTTGGTTGGAGTTTTACACACATTTGCAGTTTTTTATTGCTTAAAAACGCTTTTCAGCGCCTGCTGTACACGTTTTCTATTTTGACCAATAACTTCACAAAGGATGCTTTCCCAGTAAAATCTCTGGCTATTTAGAGTAGAACTCTCACCTTTATACTAGTTACAGGCAGTTTTTTGAATCCCAAAGCTTTGGTTGGAGTTTTACACACATTTGCAGTTTTTTATTGCTTAAAAACGCTTTTCAGCGCCTGCTGTACACGTTTTCTATTTTGACCAATAACTTCACAAAGGATGCTTTCCCAGTAAAATCTCTGGCTATTTAGAGTAGAACTCTCACCTTTATACTAGTTACAGGCAGTTTTTTGAATCCCAAAGCTTTGGTTGGAGTTTTACACACATTTGCAGTTTTTTATTGCTTAAAAAACGCTTTTCAGCGCCTGCTGTACACGTTTTCTATTTTGACCAATAACTTCACAAAGGATGCTTTCCCAGTAAAATCTCTGGCTATTTAGAGTAGAACTCTCACCTTTATACTAGTTACAGGCAGTTTTTTGAATCCCAAAGCTTTGGTTGGAGTTTTACACACATTTGCAGTTTTTTATTGCTTAAAAACGCTTTTCAGCGCCTGCTGTACACGTTTTCTATTTTGACCAATAACTTCACAAAGGATGCTTTCCCAGTAAAATCTCTGGCTATTTAGAGTAGAACTCTCACCTTTATACTAGTTACAGGCAGTTTTTTTGAATCCCAAAGCTTTGGTTGGAGTTTTACACACATTTGCAGTTTTTTATTGCTTAAAAACGCTTTCACGCCTGCTGTACACGTTTTCTATTTTGACCAATAACTTCACAAAGGATGCTTTCCCAGTAAAATCTCTGGCTATTTAGAGTAGAACTCTCACCTTTATACTAGTTACAGGCAGTTTTTTGAATCCCAAAGCTTTGGTTGGAGTTTTACACACATTTGCAGTTTTTTATTGCTTAAAAACGCTTTTCAGCGCCTGCTGTACACGTTTTCTATTTTGACCAATAACTTCACAAAGGATGCTTTCCCAGTAAAATCTCTGGCTATTTAGAGTAGAACTCTCACCTTTATACTAGTTACAGGCAGTTTTTTGAATCCCAAAGCTTTGGTTGGAGTTTTACACACATTTGCAGTTTTTTATTGCTTAAAAACGCTTTTCAGCGCCTGCTGTACACGTTTTCTATTTTGACCAATAACTTCACAAAGGATGCTTTCCCAGTAAAATCTCTGGCTATTTAGAGTAGAACTCTCACCTTTATACTAGTTACAGGCAGTTTTTTGAATCCCAAAGCTTTGGTTGGAGTTTTACACACATTTGCAGTTTTTTATTGCTTAAAAACGCTTTTCAGCGCCTGCTGTACACGTTTTCTATTTTGACCAATAACTTCACAAAGGATGCTTTCCCAGTAAAATCTCTGGCTATTTAGAGTAGAACTCTCACCTTTATACTAGTTACAGGCAGTTTTTTGAATCCCAAAGCTTTGGTTGGAGTTTTACACACATTTGCAGTTTTTTATTGCTTAAAAACGCTTTTCAGCGCCTGCTGTACACGTTTTCTATTTTGACCAATAACTTCACAAAGGATGCTTTCCCAGTAAAATCTCTGGCTATTTAGAGTAGAACTCTCACCTTTATACTAGTTACAGGCAGTTTTTTGAATCCCAAAGCTTTGGTTGGAGTTTTACACACATTTGCAGTTTTTTATTGCTTAAAAACGCTTTTCAGCGCCTGCTGTACACGTTTTCTATTTTGACCAATAACTTCACAAAGGATGCTTTCCCAGTAAAATCTCTGGCTATTTAGAGTAGAACTCTCACCTTTATACTAGTTACAGGCAGTTTTTTGAATCCCAAAGCTTTGGTTGGAGTTTTACACACATTTGCAGTTTTTTATTGCTTAAAAACGCTTTTCAAGCGCCTGCTGTACACGTTTTCTATTTTGACCAATAACTTCACAAAGGATGCTTTCCCAGTAAAATCTCTGGCTATTTAGAGTAGAACTCTCACCTTTATACTAGTTACAGGCAGTTTTTTGAATCCCAAAGCTTTGGTTGGAGTTTTACACACATTTGCAGTTTTTTATTGCTTAAAAACGCTTTTCAGCGCCTGCTGTACACGTTTTCTATTTTGACCAATAACTTCACAAAGGATGCTTTCCCAGTAAAATCTCTGGCTATTTAGAGTAGAACTCTCACCTTTATACTAGTTACAGGCAGTTTTTTGAATCCCAAAGCTTTGGTTGGAGTTTTACACACATTTGCAGTTTTTTATTGCTTAAAAACGCTTTTCAGCGCCTGCTGTACACGTTTTCTATTTTGACCAATAACTTCACAAAGGATGCTTTCCCAGTAAAATCTCTGGCTATTTAGAGTAGAACTCTCACCTTTATACTAGTTACAGGCAGTTTTTTGAATCCCAAAGCTTTGGTTGGAGTTTTACACACATTTGCAGTTTTTTATTGCTTAAAAACGCTTTTCAGCGCCTGCTGTACACGTTTTCTATTTTGACCAATAACTTCACAAAGGATGCTTTCCCAGTAAAATCTCTGGCTATTTAGAGTAGAACTCTCACCTTTATACTAGTTACAGGCAGTTTTTTGAATCCCAAAGCTTTGGTTGGAGTTTTACACACATTTGCAGTTTTTTATTGCTTAAAAACGCTTTTCAGCGCCTGCTGTACACGTTTTCTATTTTGACCAATAACTTCACAAAGGATGCTTTCCCAGTAAAATCTCTGGCTATTTAGAGTAGAACTCTCACCTTTATACTAGTTACAGGCAGTTTTTTGAATCCCAAAGCTTTGGTTGGAGTTTTACACACATTTGCAGTTTTTTATTGCTTAAAAACGCTTTTCAGCGCCTGCTGTACACGTTTTCTATTTTGACCAATAACTTCACAAAGGATGCTTTCCCAGTAAAATCTCTGGCTATTTAGAGTAGAACTCTCACCTTTATACTAGTTACAGGCAGTTTTTTTGAATCCCAAAGCTTTGGTTGGAGTTTTACACACATTTGCAGTTTTTTATTGCTTAAAAACGCTTTTCAGCGCCTGCTGTACACGTTTTCTATTTTGACCAATAACTTCACAAAGGATGCTTTCCCAGTAAAATCTCTGGCTATTTAGAGTAGAACTCTCACCTTTATACTAGTTACAGGCAGTTTTTTGAATCCCAAAGCTTTGGTTGGAGTTTTACACACATTTGCAGTTTTTTATTGCTTAAAAACGCTTTTCAGCGCCTGCTGTACACGTTTTCTATTTTGACCAATAACTTCACAAAGGATGCTTTCCCAGTAAAATCTCTGGCTATTTAGAGTAGAACTCTCACCTTTATACTAGTTACAGGCAGTTTTTTGAATCCCAAAGCTTTGGTTGGAGTTTTACACACATTTGCAGTTTTTTATTGCTTAAAAACGCTTTTCAGCGCCTGCTGTACACGTTTTCTATTTTGACCAATAACTTCACAAAGGATGCTTTCCCAGTAAAATCTCTGGCTATTTAGAGTAGAACTCTCACCTTTATACTAGTTACAGGCAGTTTTTTGAATCCCAAAGCTTTGGTTGGAGTTTTACACACATTTGCAGTTTTTTATTGCTTAAAAACGCTTTTCAGCGCCTGCTGTACACGTTTTCTATTTTGACCAATAACTTCACAAAGGATGCTTTCCCAGTAAAATCTCTGGCTATTTAGAGTAGAACTCTCACCTTTATACTAGTTACAGGCAGTTTTTTGAATCCCAAAGCTTTGGTTGGAGTTTTACACACATTTGCAGTTTTTTATTGCTTAAAAACGCTTTTCAGCGCCTGCTGTACACGTTTTCTATTTTGACCAATAACTTCACAAAGGATGCTTTCCCAGTAAAATCTCTGGCTATTTAGAGTAGAACTCTCACCTTTATACTAGTTACAGGCAGTTTTTTGAATCCCAAAGCTTTGGTTGGAGTTTTACACACATTTGCAGTTTTTTATTGCTTAAAAACGCTTTTCAGCGCCTGCTGTACACGTTTTCTATTTTGACCAATAACTTCACAAAGGATGCTTTCCCAGTAAAATCTCTGGCTATTTAGAGTAGAACTCTCACCTTTATACTAGTTACAGGCAGTTTTTTGAATCCCAAAGCTTTGGTTGGAGTTTTACACACATTTGCAGTTTTTTATTGCTTAAAAACGCTTTTCAGCGCCTGCTGTACACGTTTTCTATTTTGACCAATAACTTCACAAAGGATGCTTTCCCAGTAAAATCTCTGGCTATTTAGAGTAGAACTCTCACCTTTATACTAGTTACAGGCAGTTTTTTGAATCCCAAAGCTTTGGTTGGAGTTTTACACACATTTGCAGTTTTTTATTGCTTAAAAACGCTTTTCAGCGCCTGCTGTACACGTTTTCTATTTTGACCAATAACTTCACAAAGGATGCTTTCCCAGTAAAATCTCTGGCTATTTAGAGTAGAACTCTCACCTTTATACTAGTTACAGGCAGTTTTTTGAATCCCAAAGCTTTGGTTGGAGTTTTACACACATTTGCAGTTTTTTATTGCTTAAAAACGCTTCCCAGCGCCTGCTGTACACGTTTTCTATTTTGACCAATAACTTCACAAAGGATGCTTTCCCAGTAAAATCTCTGGCTATTTAGAGTAGAACTCTCACCTTTATACTAGTTACAGGCAGTTTTTTGAATCCCAAAGCTTTGGTTGGAGTTTTACACACATTTGCAGTTTTTTATTGCTTAAAAACGCTTTTCAGCGCCTGCTGTACACGTTTTCTATTTTGACCAATAACTTCACAAAGGATGCTTTCCCAGTAAAATCTCTGGCTATTTAGAGTAGAACTCTCACCTTTATACTAGTTACAGGCAGTTTTTTGAATCCCAAAGCTTTGGTTGGAGTTTTACACACATTTGCAGTTTTTTATTGCTTAAAAACGCTTTTCAGCGCCTGCTGTACACGTTTTCTATTTTGACCAATAACTTCACAAAGGATGCTTTCCCAGTAAAATCTCTGGCTATTTAGAGTAGAACTCTCACCTTTATACTAGTTACAGGCAGTTTTTTGAATCCCAAAGCTTTGGTTGGAGTTTTACACACATTTGCAGTTTTTTATTGCTTAAAAACGCTTTTCAGCGCCTGCTGTACACGTTTTCTATTTTGACCAATAACTTCACAAAGGATGCTTTCCCAGTAAAATCTCTGGCTATTTAGAGTAGAACTCTCACCTTTATACTAGTTACAGGCAGTTTTTTGAATCCCAAAGCTTTGGTTGGAGTTTTACACACATTTGCAGTTTTTTATTGCTTAAAAACGCTTTTCAGCGCCTGCTGTACACGTTTTCTATTTTGACCAATAACTTCACAAAGGATGCTTTCCCAGTAAAATCTCTGGCTATTTAGAGTAGAACTCTCACCTTTATACTAGTTACAGGCAGTTTTTTGAATCCCAAAGCTTTGGTTGGAGTTTTACACACATTTGCAGTTTTTTATTGCTTAAAAACGCTTTTCAGCGCCTGCTGTACACGTTTTCTATTTTGACCAATAACTTCACAAAGGATGCTTTCCCAGTAAAATCTCTGGCTATTTAGAGTAGAACTCTCACCTTTATACTAGTTACAGGCAGTTTTTTGAATCCCAAAGCTTTGGTTGGAGTTTTACACACATTTGCAGTTTTTTATTGCTTAAAAACGCTTTTCAGCGCCTGCTGTACACGTTTTCTATTTTGACCAATAACTTCACAAAGGATGCTTTCCCAGTAAAATCTCTGGCTATTTAGAGTAGAACTCTCACCTTTATACTAGTTACAGGCAGTTTTTTGAATCCCAAAGCTTTGGTTGGAGTTTTACACACATTTGCAGTTTTTTATTGCTTAAAAACGCTTTTCAGCGCCTGCTGTACACGTTTTCTATTTTGACCAATAACTTCACAAAGGATGCTTTCCCAGTAAAATCTCTGGCTATTTAGAGTAGAACTCTCACCTTTATACTAGTTACAGGCAGTTTTTTGAATCCCAAAGCTTGGTTGGAGTTTTACACACATTTGCAGTTTTTTATTGCTTAAAAACGCTTTTCAGCGCCTGCTGTACACGTTTTCTATTTTGACCAATAACTTCACAAAGGATGCTTTCCCAGTAAAATCTCTGGCTATTTAGAGTAGAACTCTCACCTTTATACTAGTTACAGGCAGTTTTTTGAATCCCAAAGCTTTGGTTGGAGTTTTACACACATTTGCAGTTTTTTATTGCTTAAAAACGCTTTTCAGCGCCTGCTGTACACGTTTTCTATTTTGACCAATAACTTCACAAAGGATGCTTTCCCAGTAAAATCTCTGGCTATTTAGAGTAGAACTCTCACCTTTATACTAGTTACAGGCAGTTTTTTGAATCCCAAAGCTTTGGTTGGAGTTTTACACACATTTGCAGTTTTTTATTGCTTAAAAACGCTTTTCAGCGCCTGCTGTACACGTTTTCTATTTTGACCAATAACTTCACAAAGGATGCTTTCCCAGTAAAATCTCTGGCTATTTAGAGTAGAACTCTCACCTTTATACTAGTTACAGGCAGTTTTTTGAATCCCAAAGCTTTGGTTGGAGTTTTACACACATTTGCAGTTTTTTATTGCTTAAAAACGCTTTTCAGCGCCTGCTGTACACGTTTTCTATTTTGACCAATAACTTCACAAAGGATGCTTTCCCAGTAAAATCTCTGGCTATTTAGAGTAGAACTCTCACCTTTATACTAGTTACAGGCAGTTTTTTGAATCCCAAAGCTTTGGTTGGAGTTTTACACACATTTGCAGTTTTTTATTGCTTAAAAACGCTTTTCAGCGCCTGCTGTACACGTTTTCTATTTTGACCAATAACTTCACAAAGGATGCTTTCCCAGTAAAATCTCTGGCTATTTAGAGTAGAACTCTCACCTTTATACTAGTTACAGGCAGTTTTTTTGAATCCCAAAGCTTTGGTTGGAGTTTTACACACATTTGCAGTTTTTTATTGCTTAAAAACGCTTTTCAGCGCCTGCTGTACACGTTTTCTATTTTGACCAATAACTTCACAAAGGATGCTTTCCCAGTAAAATCTCTGGCTATTTAGAGTAGAACTCTCACCTTTATACTAGTTACAGGCAGTTTTTTGAATCCCAAAGCTTTGGTTGGAGTTTTACACACATTTGCAGTTTTTTATTGCTTAAAAACGCTTTTCAGCGCCTGCTGTACACGTTTTCTATTTTGACCAATAACTTCACAAAGGATGCTTTCCCAGTAAAATCTCTGGCTATTTAGAGTAGAACTCTCACCTTTATACTAGTTACAGGCAGTTTTTTGAATCCCAAAGCTTTGGTTGGAGTTTTACACACATTTGCAGTTTTTTATTGCTTAAAAACGCTTTTCAGCGCCTGCTGTACACGTTTTCTATTTTGACCAATAACTTCACAAAGGATGCTTTCCCAGTAAAATCTCTGGCTATTTAGAGTAGAACTCTCACCTTTATACTAGTTACAGGCAGTTTTTTGAATCCCAAAGCTTTGGTTGGAGTTTTACACACATTTGCAGTTTTTTATTGCTTAAAAACGCTTTTCAGCGCCTGCTGTACACGTTTTCTATTTTGACCAATAACTTCACAAAGGATGCTTTCCCATAAAATCTCTGGCTATTTAGAGTAGAACTCTCACCTTTATACTAGTTACAGGCAGTTTTTTGAATCCCAAAGCTTTGGTTGGAGTTTTACACACATTTGCAGTTTTTTATTGCTTAAAAACGCTTTTCAGCGCCTGCTGTACACGTTTTCTATTTTGACCAATAACTTCACAAAGGATGCTTTCCCAGTAAAATCTCTGGCTATTTAGAGTAGAACTCTCACCTTTATACTAGTTACAGGCAGTTTTTTGAATCCCAAAGCTTTGGTTGGAGTTTTACACACATTTGCAGTTTTTTATTGCTTAAAAACGCTTTTCAGCGCCTGCTGTACACGTTTTCTATTTTGACCAATAACTTCACAAAGGATGCTTTCCCAGTAAAATCTCTGGCTATTTAGAGTAGAACTCTCACCTTTATACTAGTTACAGGCAGTTTTTTGAATCCCAAAGCTTTGGTTGGAGTTTTACACACATTTGCAGTTTTTTATTGCTTAAAAACGCTTTTCAGCGCCTGCTGTACACGTTTTCTATTTTGACCAATAACTTCACAAAGGATGCTTTCCCAGTAAAATCTCTGGCTATTTAGAGTAGAACTCTCACCTTTATACTAGTTACAGGCAGTTTTTTGAATCCCAAAGCTTTGGTTGGAGTTTTACACACATTTGCAGTTTTTTATTGCTTAAAAACGCTTTTCAGCGCCTGCTGTACACGTTTTCTATTTTGACCAATAACTTCACAAAGGATGCTTTCCCAGTAAAATCTCTGGCTATTTAGAGTAGAACTCTCACCTTTATACTAGTTACAGGCAGTTTTTTGAATCCCAAAGCTTTGGTTGGAGTTTTACACACATTTGCAGTTTTTTATTGCTTAAAAACGCTTTTCAGCGCCTGCTGTACACGTTTTCTATTTTGACCAATAACTTCACAAAGGATGCTTTCCCAGTAAAATCTCTGGCTATTTAGAGTAGAACTCTCACCTTTATACTAGTTACAGGCAGTTTTTTGAATCCCAAAGCTTTGGTTGGAGTTTTACACACATTTGCAGTTTTTTATTGCTTAAAAACGCTTTTCAGCGCCTGCTGTACACGTTTTCTATTTTGACCAATAACTTCACAAAGGATGCTTTCCCAGTAAAATCTCTGGCTATTTAGAGTAGAACTCTCACCTTTATACTAGTTACAGGCAGTTTTTTGAATCCCAAAGCTTTGGTTGGAGTTTTACACACATTTGCAGTTTTTTATTGCTTAAAAACGCTTTTCAGCGCCTGCTGTACACGTTTTCTATTTTGACCAATAACTTCACAAAGGATGCTTTCCCAGTAAAATCTCTGGCTATTTAGAGTAGAACTCTCACCTTTATACTAGTTACAGGCAGTTTTTTGAATCCCAAAGCTTTGGTTGGAGTTTTACACACATTTGCAGTTTTTTATTGCTTAAAAACGCTTTTCAGCGCCTGCTGTACACGTTTTCTATTTTGACCAATAACTTCACAAAGGATGCTTTCCCAGTAAAATCTCTGGCTATTTAGAGTAGAACTCTCACCTTTATACTAGTTACAGGCAGTTTTTTGAATCCCAAAGCTTTGGTTGGAGTTTTACACACATTTGCAGTTTTTTATTGCTTAAAAACGCTTTTCAGCGCCTGCTGTACACGTTTTCTATTTTGACCAATAACTTCACAAAGGATGCTTTCCCAGTAAAATCTCTGGCTATTTAGAGTAGAACTCTCACCTTTATACTAGTTACAGGCAGTTTTTTGAATCCCAAAGCTTTGGTTGGAGTTTTACACACATTTGCAGTTTTTTATTGCTTAAAAACGCTTTTCAGCGCCTGCTGTACACGTTTTCTATTTTGACCAATAACTTCACAAAGGATGCTTTCCCAGTAAAATCTCTGGCTATTTAGAGTAGAACTCTCACCTTTATACTAGTTACAGGCAGTTTTTTGAATCCCAAAGCTTTGGTTGGAGTTTTACACACATTTGCAGTTTTTTATTGCTTAAAAACGCTTTTCAGCGCCTGCTGTACACGTTTTCTATTTTGACCAATAACTTCACAAAGGATGCTTTCCCAGTAAAATCTCTGGCTATTTAGAGTAGAACTCTCACCTTTATACTAGTTACAGGCAGTTTTTTGAATCCCAAAGCTTTGGTTGGAGTTTTACACACATTTGCAGTTTTTTATTGCTTAAAAACGCTTTTCAGCGCCTGCTGTACACGTTTTCTATTTTGACCAATAACTTCACAAAGGATGCTTTCCCAGTAAAATCTCTGGCTATTTAGAGTAGAACTCTCACCTTTATACTAGTTACAGGCAGTTTTTTGAATCCCAAAGCTTTGGTTGGAGTTTTACACACATTTGCAGTTTTTTATTGCTTAAAAACGCTTTTCAGCGCCTGCTGTACACGTTTTCTATTTTGACCAATAACTTCACAAAGGATGCTTTCCCAGTAAAATCTCTGGCTATTTAGAGTAGAACTCTCACCTTTATACTAGTTACAGGCAGTTTTTTGAATCCCAAAGCTTTGGTTGGAGTTTTACACACATTTGCAGTTTTTTATTGCTTAAAAACGCTTTTCAGCGCCTGCTGTACACGTTTTCTATTTTGACCAATAACTTCACAAAGGATGCTTTCCCAGTAAAATCTCTGGCTATTTAGAGTAGAACTCTCACCTTTATACTAGTTACAGGCAGTTTTTTGAATCCCAAAGCTTTGGTTGGAGTTTTACACACATTTGCAGTTTTTTATTGCTTAAAAACGCTTTTCAGCGCCTGCTGTACACGTTTTCTATTTTGACCAATAACTTCACAAAGGATGCTTTCCCAGTAAAATCTCTGGCTATTTAGAGTAGAACTCTCACCTTTATACTAGTTACAGGCAGTTTTTTGAATCCCAAAGCTTTGGTTGGAGTTTTACACACATTTGCAGTTTTTTATTGCTTAAAAACGCTTTTCAGCGCCTGCTGTACACGTTTTCTATTTTGACCAATAACTTCACAAAGGATGCTTTCCCAGTAAAATCTCTGGCTATTTAGAGTAGAACTCTCACCTTTATACTAGTTACAGGCAGTTTTTTGAATCCCAAAGCTTTGGTTGGAGTTTTACACACATTTGCAGTTTTTTATTGCTTAAAAACGCTTTTCAGCGCCTGCTGTACACGTTTTCTATTTTGACCAATAACTTCACAAAGGATGCTTTCCCAGTAAAATCTCTGGCTATTTAGAGTAGAACTCTCACCTTTATACTAGTTACAGGCAGTTTTTTGAATCCCAAAGCTTTGGTTGGAGTTTTACACACATTTGCAGTTTTTTATTGCTTAAAAACGCTTTTCAGCGCCTGCTGTACACGTTTTCTATTTTGACCAATAACTTCACAAGGATGCTTTCCCAGTAAAATCTCTGGCTATTTAGAGTAGAACTCTCACCTTTATACTAGTTACAGGCAGTTTGTTGAATCCCAAAGCTTTGGTTGGAGTTTTACACACATTTGCAGTTTTTTATTGCTTAAAAACGCTTCCCAGCGCCTGCTGTACACGTTTTCTATTTTGACCAATAACTTCACAAAGGATGCTTTCCCAGTAAAATCTCTGGCTATTTAGAGTAGAACTCTCACCTTTATACTAGTTACAGGCAGTTTTTTGAATCCCAAAGCTTTGGTTGGAGTTTTACACACATTTGCAGTTTTTATTGCTTAAAAACGCTTTTCAGGACCTGCTGTACACGTTTTCTATTTTGACCAATAACTTCACAAAGGATGCTTTCCCAGTAAAATCTCTGGCTATTTAGAGTAGAACTCTCACCTTTATACTAGTTACAGGCAGTTTTTGGAATCCCAAAGCTTTGGTTGGAGCTTTACACACATTTGCAGTTTTTTATTGCTTAAAAACGCTTTTCAGGACCTGCTGTACACGTTTTCTATTTTGACCAATAACTTCACAAAGGATGCTTTCCCAGTAAAATCTCTGGCTATTTAGAGTAGAACTCTCACCTTTATACTAGTTACAGGCAGTTTTTTGAATCCCAAAGCTTTGGTTGGAGTTTTACACACATTTGCAGTTTTTTATTGCTTAAAAACGCTTTTCAGGACCTGCTGTACACGTTTTCTATTTTGACCAATAACTTCACAAAGGATGCTTTCCCAGTAAAATCTCTGGCTATTTAGAGTAGAACTCTCACCTTTATACTAGTTACAGGCAGTTTTTTGAATCCCAAAGCTTTGGTTGGAGTTTTACACACATTTGCAGTTTTTTATTGCTTAAAAACGCTTTTCAGCGCCTGCTGTACACGTCTTCTATTTTGACCAATAACTTCACAAAGGATGCTTTCCCAGTAAAATCTCTGGCTATTTAGAGTAGAACTCTCACCTTTATACTAGTTACAGGCAGTTTTTTGAATCCCAAAGCTTTGGTTGGAGTTTTACACACATTTGCAGTTTTTTATTGCTTAAAAACGCTTCCACGCCTGCTGTACACGTTTTCTATTTTGACCAATAACTTCACAAAGGATGCTTTCCCAGTAAAATCTCTGGCTATTTAGAGTAGAACTCTCACCTTTATACTAGTTACAGGCAGTTTTTTGAATCCCAAAGCTTTGGTTGGAGTTTTACACACATTTGCAGTTTTTTATTGCTTAAAAACGCTTCCCAGCGCCTGCTGTACACGTTTTCTATTTTGACCCATAACTTCACAAAGGATGCTTTCCCAGTAAAATCTCTGGCTATTTAGAGTAGAACTCTCACCTTTATACTAGTTACAGGCAGTTTTTTGAATCCCAAAGCTTTGGTTGGAGTTTTACACACATTTGCAGTTTTGTATTGCTTAAAAACGCTTCCCAGCGCCTGCTGTACACTTTTTCTATTTTGACCAATAACTTCACAAAGGATGCTTTCCCAGTAAAATCTCTGGCTATTTAGAGTAGAACTCTCCCCTTTATACTAGTTACAGGCAGTTTTTTGAATCCCAAAGCTTTGGTTGGAGTTTTACACACATTTGCAGTTTTGTATTGCTTAAAAACGCTTCCCAGCGCCTGCTGTACACTTTTTTTATTTTGACCCATAACTTCACAAAGGATGCTTTCCCAGTAAAATCTCTGGCTATTTAGAGTAGAACTCTCCTCTTTATACTAGTTACAGGCAGTTTTTTTAATCCCAAAGCTTTGGTTGGAGTTTTACACACATTTGCAGTTTTTTATTGCTTAAAAACGCTTCCAGCGCCTGCTGTACACTTTTTTTATTTTGACTCATAACTTCACAAAGGATGCTTTCCCAGTAAAATCTCTTGCTATTTAGAGTAGAACTCTCCCCTTTATACTAGTTACAGGCAGTTTTTTGAATCCCAAAGCTTTGGTTGGAGTTTTACACACATTTGCAGTTTTTTATTGCTTAAAAACGCTTCCCAGCGCCTGCTGTACACTTTTTTTATTTTGACTAATAACTTCACAAAGGATGCTTTCCCAGTAAAATCTCTGGCTATTTAGAGTAGAATTCTCCTCTTTATACTATTTACAGGCAGTTTTTTGAATCCCAAAGCTTTGGTTGGAGTTTTACACACATTTGCAGTTTTTTATTGCTTAAAAACGCTTCCCAGCGCCTACTGTACACGTTTTCTATTTTGACCAATAACTTCACAAAGGATGCTTTCCCAGTAAAATCTCTGGCTATTTAGAGTAGAACTCTCACCTTTATACTAGTTACAGGCAGTTTTTTGAATCCCAAAGCTTTGGTTGGAGTTTTACACACATTTGCAGTTTTTTATTGCTTAAAAACGCTTTTCAGCGCCTGCTGTACACGTTTTCTATTTTTACCAATAACTTCACAAAGGATGCTTTCCCAGTAAAATCTCTGGCTATTTAGAGTAGAACTCTCATCTTTATACTAGTTACAGGCAGTTTTTTGAATCCCAAAGCTTTGGTTGGAGTTTTACACACATTTGCAGTTTTTATTGCTTAAAAACGCTTTTCAGGACCTGCTGTACACGTTTTCTATTTTGACCAATAACTTCACAAAGGATGCTTTCCCAGTAAAATCTCTGGCTATTTAGAGTAGAACTCTCATCTTTATACTAGTTACAGGCAGTTTTTTGAATCCCAAAGCTTTGGTTGGAGTTTTACACACATTTGCAGTTTTTTATTGCTTGAAAAAACTTTTCAGCGCCTGCTGTACACGTTTTCTATTTTGACCAATAACTTCACAAAGGATGCTTTCCCCGTAAAATCTCTGGCTATTTAGAGTAGAACTCTCACCTTTATACTAGTTACAGGCAGTTTTTTGAATCCCAAAGCTTTGGTTGGAGTTTTACACACATTTGCAGTTTTTTATTGCTTAAAAACGCTTTTCAGCGCCTGCTGTACACGTTTTCTATTTTGACCAATAACTTCACAAAGGATGCTTTCCCAGTAAAATCTCTGGCTATTTAGAGTAGAACTCTCACCTTTATACTAGTTACAGGCAGTTTTTTGAATCCCAAAGCTTTGGTTGGAGTTTTACACACATTTGCAGTTTTTTATTGCTTAAAAACGCTTTTCAGGACCTGCTGTACACGTTTTCTATTTTGACCAATAACTTCACAAAGGATGCTTTCCCAGTAAAATCTCTGGCTATTTAGAGTAGAACTCTCACCTTTATACTAGTTACAGGCAGTTTTTTGAATCCCAAAGCTTTGGTTGGAGTTTTACACACATTTGCAGTTTTTTATTGCTTAGAAAACGCTTCCAGCGCCTGCTGTACACTTTTTTCTATTTTGACTCATAACTTCACAAAGGATGCTTTCCCAGTAAAATCTCTGGCTATTTAGAGTAGAACTCTCACCTTTATACTAGTTACAGGCAGTTTTTTGAATCCCAAAGCTTTGGTTGGAGTTTTACACACATTTGCAGTTTTTTATTGCTTAAAAACGCTTCCCAGCGCCTGCTGTACACGTTTTCTATTTTGACCAATAACTTCACAAAGGATGCTTTCCCAGTAAAATCTCTGGCTATTTAGAGTAGAACTCTCACCTTTATACTAGTTACAGGCAGTTTTTTGAATCCCAAAGCTTTGGTTGGAGTTTTACACACATTTGCAGTTTTTATTGCTTATAAACGCTTTTCAGGACCTGCTGTACACGTTTTCTATTTTGACCAATAACTTCTCAAAGGATGCTTTCCCAATAAAATCTCTGGCTATTTAGAGTAGAACTCTCACCTTTATACTAGTTACAGGCAGTTTTTTGAATCCCAAAGCTTTGGTTGGAGTTTTACACACATTTGCAGTTTTTTATTGCTTGAAAAACGCTTTTCAGCGCCTGCTGTACACGTTTTCTATTTTGACCAATAACTTCACAAAGGATGCTTTCCCAGTAAAATCTCTGGCTATTTAGAGTAGAACTCTCACCTTTATACTAGTTACAGGCAGTTTTTTGAATCCCAAAGCTTTGGTTGGAGTTTTACACACATTTGCAGTTTTTTATTGCTTAAAAACGCTTCCCAGCGCCTGCTGTACACGTTTTCTATTTTGACCAATAACTTCACAAAGGATGCTTTCCCAGTAAAATCTCTGGCTATTTAGAGTAGAACTCTAACCTTTATACTAGTTACAGGCAGTTTTTTGAATCCCAAAGCTTTGGTTGGAGTTTTACACACATTTGCAGTTTTTTATTGCTTAAAAACGCTTTTCAGCGCCTGCTGTACACGTTTTCTATTTTGACCAATAACTTCACAAAGGATGCTTTCCCAGTAAAATCTCTGGCTATTTAGAGTAGAACTCTCACCTTTATACTAGTTACAGGCAGTTTTTTGAATCCCAAAGCTTTGGTTGGAGTTTTACACACATTTGCAGTTTTTTATTGCTTAAAAACGCTTTTCAGGACCTGCTGTACACGTTTTCTATTTTGACCAATAACTTCACAAAGGATGCTTTCCCAGTAAAATCTCTGGCTATTTAGAGTAGAACTCTCACCTTTATACTAGTTACAGGCAGTTTTTTGAATCCCAAAGCTTTGGTTAGAGTTTTACACACATTTTCAGTTTTTTATTGCTTAGAAACGCTTCCCAGCGCCTGCTGTACATTTTTTTTATTTTGACTCATAACTTCACAAAGGATGCTTTCCCAGTAAAATCTCTGGCTATTTAGAGTAGAACTCTCACCTTTATACTAGTTACAGGCAGTTTGTTGAATCCCAAAGCTTTGGTTGGAGTTTTACACACATTTGCAGTTTTTTATTGCTTAAAAACGCTTCCCAGCGCCTGCTGTACACGTTTTCTATTTTGACCAATAACTTCACAAAGGATGCTTTCCCAGTAAAATCTCTGGCTATTTAGAGTAGAACTCTCACGTTTATACTAGTTACAGGCAGTTTTTTGAATCCCAAAGCTTTGGTTGGAGTTTTACACACATTTGCAGTTTTTATTGCTTAAAAACGCTTTTCAGGACCTGCTGTACACGTTTTCTATTTTGACCAATAACTTCACAAAGGATGCTTTCCCAGTAAAATCTCTGGCTATTTAGAGTAGAACTCTCACCTTTATACTAGTTACAGGCAGTTTTTTGAATCCCAAAGCTTTGGTTGGAGCTTTACACACATTTGCAGTTTTTTATTGCTTAAAAACGCTTTTCAGGACCTGCTGTACACGTTTTCTATTTTGACCAATAACTTCACAAAGGATGCTTTCCCAGTAAAATCTCTGGCTATTTAGAGTAGAACTCTCACCTTTATACTAGTTACAGGCAGTTTTTTGAATCCCAAAGCTTTGGTTGGAGTTTTACACACATTTGCAGTTTTTTATTGCTTAAAAACGCTTTTCAGGACCTGCTGTACACGTTTTCTATTTTGACCAATAACTTCACAAAGGATGCTTTCCCAGTAAAATCTCTGGCTATTTAGAGTAGAACTCTCACCTTTATACTAGTTACAGGCAGTTTTTTGAATCCCAAAGCTTTGGTTGGAGTTTTACACACATTTGCAGTTTTTTATTGCTTAAAAACGCTTTTCAGCCCCTGCTGTACACGTTTTCTATTTTGACCAATAACTTCACAAAGGATGCTTTCCCCGTAAAATCTCTGGCTATTTAGAGTAGAACTCTCACCTTTATACTAGTTACAGGCAGTTTTTTGAATCCCAAAGCTTTGGTTGGAGTTTTACACACATTTGCAGTTTTTTATTGCTTAAAAACGCTTCCCAGCGCCTGCTGTACACGTTTTCTATTTTGACCAATAACTTCACAAAGGATGCTTTCCCAGTAAAATCTCTGGCTATTTAGAGTAGAACTCTCACCTTTATACTAGTTACAGGCAGTTTTTTGAATCCCAAAGCTTTGGTTGGAGTTTTACACACATTTGCAGTTTTTTATTGCTTAAAAACGCTTTTCAGCGCCTGCTGTACACGTTTTCTATTTTGACCAATAACTTCACAAAGGATGCTTTCCCAGTAAAATCTCTGGCTATTTAGAGTAGAACTCTCACCTTTATACTAGTTACAGGCAGTTTTTTGAATCCCAAAGCTTTGGTTGGAGTTTTACACACATTTGCAGTTTTTTATTGCTTAAAAACGCTTCCCAGCGCCTGCTGTACACGTTTTCTATTTTGACCAATAACTTCACAAAGGATGCTTTCCCAGTAAAATCTCTGGCTATTTAGAGTAGAACTCTCACCTTTATACTAGTTACAGGCAGTTTTTTGAATCCCAAAGCTTTGGTTGGAGTTTTACACACATTTGCAGTTTTTTATTGCTTAAAAACGCTTTTCAGCGCCTGCTGTACACGTTTTCTATTTTGACCAATAACTTCACAAAGGATGCTTTCCCAGTAAAATCTCTGGCTATTTAGAGTAGAACTCTCACCTTTATACTAGTTACAGGCAGTTTTTTTAATCCCAAAGCTTTGGTTGGAGTTTTACACACATTTGCAGTTTTTTATTGCTTAAAAACGCTTCCCAGCGCCTGCTGTACACGTTTTCTATTTTGACCAATAACTTCACAAAGGATGCTTTCCCACTAAAATCTCTGGCTATTTAGAGTAGAACTCTCACCTTTATACTAGTTACAGGCAGTTTTTTGAATCCCAAAGCTTTGGTTAGAGTTTTACACACATTTTCAGTTTTTTATTGCTTAGAAACGCTTCCCAGCGCCTGCTGTACATTTTTTTTATTTTGACTCATAACTTCACAAAGGATGCTTTCCCAGTAAAATCTCTGGCTATTTAGAGTAGAACTCTCACCTTTATACTAGTTACAGGCAGTTTGTTGAATCCCAAAGCTTTGGTTGGAGTTTTACACACATTTGCAGTTTTTTATTGCTTAAAAACGCTTCCCAGCGCCTGCTGTACACGTTTTCTATTTTGACCAATAACTTCACAAAGGATGCTTTCCCAGTAAAATCTCTGGCTATTTAGAGTAGAACTCTCACCTTTATACTAGTTACAGGCAGTTTTTTGAATCCCAAAGCTTTGGTTGGAGTTTTACACACATTTGCAGTTTTTATTGCTTAAAAACGCTTTTCAGGACCTGCTGTACACGTTTTCTATTTTGACCAATAACTTCACAAAGGATGCTTTCCCAGTAAAATCTCTGGCTATTTAGAGTAGAACTCTCACCTTTATACTAGTTACAGGCAGTTTTTTGAATCCCAAAGCTTTGGTTGGAGCTTTACACACATTTGCAGTTTTTTATTGCTTAAAAACGCTTTTCAGGACCTGCTGTACACGTTTTCTATTTTGACCAATAACTTCACAAAGGATGCTTTCCCAGTAAAATCTCTGGCTATTTAGAGTAGAACTCTCACCTTTATACTAGTTACAGGCAGTTTTTTGAATCCCAAAGCTTTGGTTGGAGTTTTACACACATTTGCAGTTTTTTATTGCTTAAAAACGCTTTTCAGCCCTGCTGTACACGTTTTCTATTTTGACCAATAACTTCACAAAGGATGCTTTCCCAGTAAAATCTCTGGCTATTTAGAGTAGAACTCTCACCTTTATACTAGTTACAGGCAGTTTTTTTAATCCCAAAGCTTTGGTTGGAGTTTTACACACATTTGCAGTTTTTTATTGCTTAAAAACGCTTTTCAGCGCCTGCTGTACACGTTTTCTATTTTGACCAATAACTTCACAAAGGATGCTTTCCCCGTAAAATCTCTGGCTATTTAGAGTAGAACTCTCACCTTTATACTAGTTACAGGCAGTTTTTTGAATCCCAAAGCTTTGGTTGGAGTTTTACACACATTTGCAGTTTTTTATTGCTTAAAAACGCTTCCCAGCGCCTGCTGTACACGTTTTCTATTTTGACCAATAACTTCACAAAGGATGCTTTCCCAGTAATATCTCTGGCTATTTAGAGTAGAACTCTCCCTTTTATACTAGTTACAGGCAGTTTTTTGAATCCCAAAGCTTTGGTTGGAGTTTTACACACATTTGCAATTTTTTATTGCTTAAAAACGCTTCCCAGCGCCTGCTGTACACTTTTTTTATTTTGACCCATAACTTCACAAAGGATGCTTTCCCAGTAAAATCTCTGGCTATTTAGAGTAGAACTCTCCCCTTTATACTAGTTACAGGCAGTTTTTTGAATCCCAAAGCTTTGGTTGGAGTTTTACACACATTTGCAGTTTTGTATTGGTTAAAAACGCTTCCCAGCGCCTGCTGTACACTTTTTTTATTTTGACTCATAACTTCACAAAGGATGCTTTCCCAGTAAAATCACTGGCTATTTAGATTAGAACCCTCCCCTTTATATTAGTTACAGGCAGTTTTTTGAATCCCAAAGCTTTGGTTGGAGTTTTACACACATTTGCAGTTTTGTATTGCTTAAAAACGCTTCCAGCGCCTGCTGTACACTTTTTTTATTTTGACTCATAACTTCGCAAAGGATGCTTTCCCAGTAAAATCTCTTGCTATTTAGAGTAGAACTCTCCCCTTTATACTAGTTACAGGCAGTTTTTTGAATCCCAAAGCTTTGGTTGGAGTTTTACACACATTTGCAGTTTTTTATTGCTTAAAAACGCTTCCCAGCGCCTGCTGTACACTTTTTTTATTTTGACTAATAACTTCACAAAGGATGCTTTCCCAATAAAATCTCTGGCTATTTAGAGTAGAATTCTCCTCTTTATACTATTTACAGGCAGTTTTTTGAATCCCAAAGCTTTGGTTGGAGTTTTACACACATTTGCAGTTTTTTATTGCTTAAAAAAGCTTCCCAGCGCCTGCTGTACACTTTTTTTATTTTGACTCATAACTTCACAAAGGATGCTTTCCCAGTAAAATCTCTTGCTTATTAGAGTAAAACTCTTCGCTTTATACTAGTTACAGGCAGTGGTTTGAATCCCAAAGCTTTGGTTGGAGTTTTACACACATTTGCAGTTTTTTATTGCTTAAAAACGCTTCCCAGCGCCTGCTGTACACTTTTTTTATTTTTACTCATAACTTCACAAAGGATGATTTCCAAGTAAATTCTCTTTCATTTTAGAGTAAAAGTCTCCTCTTTATACTAGTTACAGGCAGCGCTTTGAATCCCAAAGCTTTGGTTGGAGTTTTACACACATTTGCAGTTTTTTATTGCTTAAAAATGCTTCCCAGCGCCTGCTTCACACTTTTTCTATTTTCACTCATAACTTCACAAAGGATGCTTTCCCAGTAAAATCTCTTGCTTATTAGAGTTAAACTCTCCCCTTTATACTAGTTACAGGCAGTGATTTGAATCCCAAAGCTTTGGTTGGAGTTTTACACACATTTGCAGTTTTTATCGCTTAAAAATGCTTCCCAGCGCCTGCTGTACACTTTTTTTTATTTTGACTCATAACTTCACAAAGGTTGCTTTCCAAGTAAATTCTCTTGCATTTTAGAGTAAAACTCTCCCCTTTACACTCGTTACAGGCAGTGGTTTGAATCCCAAAGCTCTGGTTGGGGTTTTACACACATTTGCTGTTTTTTATTGCTTAAAAATGCTTCCCAGCGCCTGCTGTACACTTTTTTTTTCTTGACTCATAACTTCACAAAGGATGCTTTCCAAGTAAATTCTCTTGCATTTTTGAGTAAAACTCTCCGCTTTATACTAGTTACAGGCAGTGGTTTGAATCCCAAAGCTTTGGTTGGACTTTTACACACATTTGTAACGGTGGAAGGGTTGGCCGACGGTCAGACCGGCTGGCGAGCTGCCCACAAGGTACTTGGGGAGGAAAAACAAGACTAGCCTGAACTCAACTCAACTCCGAGAAAGGTGTGAGTTTACAGTTAAATACCCCAGGGGCGGGGCGTAGTAAGAGGGAGTGCCAAGTTGGAGAAGACCACGCCCACCAGCCTGAATCTTGCCCACAAATTTGAGTAAATAGGATTTAAAATAATAATCTCAAACACTCCCAAATTTGTACTCTCACGCATAGAATCATTGTTTAAACTTTGGTCGTGGCAGATGGGTTGCTTATTGTTCAATACAACATTTCATACTGTTTGAGTTTGCAAGATATAAAAACAGACATTTTATCTTCTGTTAACAAACATCAGAGGCACGTCCACAACTTCTGGCGTTTGTGTGGCAGCTCCTCTCAACTCCAGTGGGTGGAGCCTCACGCGCATCGGTGGATATTCACCGCATAGTCTTCCCCAACCATTTGGTCCGGGACGGTGTCTTTGGAAGACAGGAATCAAGATTTGACGGGAATCTGCTAATTAGGTTCAGATCCACTTGACGTGCACCAGGCCCTGCAAAGTGCATGTCCGCTACAACTGTAAAACAAGATTTCGAGGGGACCTGTTAATTACTTTTGGGTCCAATGCATCTTCTTGGGGGCAGTCTCACAGCAGGGCCGCTTGGAAGAATGCAGTTCATCCAGATGTGTTTATCAATGTGGGGAGTCACTGTGTCACCTCAGTTTGCGGGGTGCATGTCCGCTACACAGTATAATATCCATTAACAAAAGAACCTTACAGTCATCCAAAATTTCACACCTCAGGTTTTAGAAAATCCTTCATAAGTGTGTTGTAAATCATCAGTCATGCAGCAGAGTTAGACTGAGGACTATGAATCATGGTCATCATTTGAGTTGCCAATGTCATCCAAGCAGTCAAATTGAGGGAAACAGTCAGGAAAACGTTCATCAGAGACTGAATTGTGGAATCTTGAATCCTGGCCATGACACCTGTATCACCAGCGTTGTCAGGAATGTATGTGCAACCAAGTTGCTTCAAGAGAGTACAAACACCCCCCTGAGAAGCTAATAGTAGATCAAGTGTCATTCAGGTTTGGAGACCTACTTCACTTTTTAGAGGGCTTGCATTAATTTCCACGTGACGCACAAAGAATGGTCAGGGTAGTGTTAACAAAACTAGAAAAGCGATAACTTAAGAGTTTCATATTATAACATCAATTTGCCCACTCCAATGAGAAGAAATAGGATGCATTCGGATGTGGAGAAGGCACAATGTGGGTTTGCAGTTGCATGCAGCATGAAGGAACAAACATAGCCGTGAGAACGATTTTGTGAATGTGCCACATGAAGGGCATATAGAAACCAAACATTCATGCTGTAGGAGGCGGAATTATCAGAACTAGCGGCAATTGTATGTAACCAAAAAGGCTCGTCATGATTGTCACGTCTTGTGCAGTATAAAATTTTTCAACTGTCAAAGTGGGAGCATCAATGCGCAATTTAATCACAATAACCATGGTGATTAATTCCAAACCATCAAGGAGACTCCCGGAAGATGTCATCGTCGTCTTCTTTTCTTCTGCCGAGTTACACAAGTGTGCGCGTGCGTGTGTGTCTGCGCGTCAGTTCAGACAGATTGGTCGTTGCTCGGCATTTACGAGCTATCTTCTGCTCCTCTGTGACCTATCAATGCACAATCAGTTGCTAGCACGGATAATAGCTAAAAGGTTATGCTAAAAGAGGTTCTTAGAGGTTGCTTAGCCTCGTTAGGCCGACCTTTACGGTCATCCGTCGTAGAAGGTGAGGGAAGTGGAGGAGTCGGTTGCAGTGTGACGCGTGAACCCACGTAGCTCTTTCAGCAACTTCCACTGCAGTGTGGGTCACAAGGAGGACTTGGAAAGGCCCCAGTTAGAGCTGTCTCCACGTTTTCCGCTATATTTTTTTAATCAGCACAAAATCACCGGGTTTGATGTTGTAGCGTTTATTGGGGGACATCAAATTGTGCGTAATTTAGAAGAAAACGATGAGTTTGAAGCGGCGTCTGCGTCACTTCCGGGTTATCGTAATTTTAAATTACAGCGTTAGCGGCGTGGCCATCGGCGAGTTGGTCGGAGTGACCAAAAAGGCTTCTGCACCAAGACTCCAAAACTTCTCCAACTTCTCCCAGCTCCGGCCCCTTTTATGGCCAGAGCGGGTCAAACAAGGGGGGTTTACCCCCCTCCTTTTCTCCCACCTACGCGAACACCGAGGGGCTGGACTGCCTTTTGGCGTTATTTTTCCATCCATCCATCCATCTTCTACCGCTCAGTCAGGTCGCGGGGGCAGTAGCTTTAGCAGGGACGCCCAGATTTCCCTTTCCCCCGCCACTTCATCCAGCTCTTCCGGGGGGATCCCGAGGCGTTCCCAGGCCAGCCGAAGGATATAGTCACTCCAGCGTGTCCTGGGTCGTCCCCGGGGTCTCCTCCCGGTGGGACGTGCCCGGAACACCTCAACAAGGAGGCGTCCGGGATGCATCCGAATCAGATGCCCCAGCCACCTCATCTGGCTCCTCTCAATGTGGAGGAGCAGCGGCTCTAATCTGAGATTCTCCCGGATGACCGAGCTTCTCACCCTATCTCTAAGGGAGAGCCCGGACACCCTGTGGAGGAAACTCATTTCGACCGCTTGTATCCGGGATCTCTTTCTTTCGGTCACGACCCACAGCTCGTGACCATAAGTGAGGGTAGGAACACAGATCGACCGGTAAATCGAGAGCTTCGCCTTTCGGCTTAGCTCCTTCTTTACCACAACGGATCGATACAAAGTCCGCATCACTGCAGATGCTGCACCGATCCGCCTGTCGATCTCCCGTTCCATTCTTCCCTCACTCATGAACAAGACCCATCCTTCATGGGGTTCAGGCCACAAATCCCATCCGCTACATCTCGGATGAACGGCTTATTGGGACACAGGTAATGGATGTCTTTGTCAAATGTGCAAATTTGGTGCCAGATACAGATCGGGGTTACTATCGTGATAGGCGACTCCCACGGGAGTACTGAATCGGACGTATATGTCACTTTGCCAGGTGCCAACATTAATTACGTCTTTTAGGCGATGGATGTTGCGGGAGTTATTTCGGTCGTTATGTTTTTGGTTTGCGGAGGAGCAGCGGGTTCGGTTTCACCAGTGTCTCGGTCGGGCGTCTGCGTTGGCGGACATGGTGCAGTCCTTGGCGTATGTTGTCACGGAGGTTGGACCTGCTTGACCGGTCCAGTCTCAGTGTGTGGACCATCTCCGTTTTGTGCATGGTGCATCGTGGGCGGAGTCTTATGTGAGCCCCCTTTCGCACAGTGAGGTTACAAATGGCGGTGAAGTGCACTTCACGGAGGCCCAATAACCAAAGTCCACGATAATGCGAATGCACAGTTGCAAAGTTAAGGAGAAACCGAAGGTAAGCTTGCGCAGCGCGCAGGAAGGAAGAAGGGAAGGAGCGCCGGTCACGGCGAGCCACAGAAAAATCAACAGAAAGGCAAGCAACTTCGCCATCACGAACAATGTGGAACAGAAGAGGAAGGCTGGGAACCAGCACAGAAGGAGGCTCACATCACCAGTGGATGCTGCAGGTGACCAAAAAGAGCGTGGCCTGAGGGAGAGGTGGGTGGTTAGGGTGGGTAAAACGGCATGGAGGTGAACTTTCCAAGTTCCAGAGAAGTGCACGGGGAGTCTAAGGAGAGACAAAACCCACATGTCCTGTGCTGTTGAAGACATGCATGTGTGAAAGTCACGGAAGAAGCAAGATGACTTAGCGGCCCTCGACAGAGCGGGCCAGCTCTGTAGAGAAGTCACTATGAAGCTCAGCGTGATGGCTGAAAATGCAGTCCATTGTTTAGGGACCAGGTCCACAAATTGCTTTTCAGAGGGCGCAATTTTTGTATTTATAGGGGGTCGAGTGGCCTCAAAATGTCGAGAGCAAGTCCGGTGTCCCAGGAGCGACCCCTGGCGGGCCTACTTGGTATGTCGCAGGTGCAGTCCCCCCTTTTGTAAGATTGTCAACCGCTTGCGGTTGTATTCGATGGGTCGGAGTGCGGCCCAGGTGCAAGTCTGTTAGGCTGCAGTCTAGTGAGTCTTTAGCGAATGACGCGGCGTATTTGGTAGGCACTTCCCGCAAACGCTGTCATTTTTCATCGGAACTTAGGGCGTCAACATCCGCTACGTTCTGCTGCACTTGAGTTTCAACGTGCAGCCTAAGGGAGTAGGCGACTATCGCACGGTGTCACCGGTGCAGGAGTTTGTTCGCGATGGGTTTGAGGGAGTGGGTGAAGTCGCGGGAGACCCACTTTCGGGTGCAGCTGGGATTGTACTGAGCGTATGGATCACCAGGTGTTGGTCTGTAGTCAGGTCCACTCTGATGATGTCATCACCCTCAATAGGACCCACTGGAACGAGAGCAATGTGTCGCGAAGGAACAGTGAGTTGGACTCCACCAGAGCCAGGCAATGGGAAGAGGTGTAGTGGAAGTTGACCAATCACGGGAACCGTGATATTGAAGTTGTGAAAGTCGGAGCAGATCAAGAGGACAAGCCTAGTGGATCTGGGGATGTGAATGTCGTACCCTGTGTGGTTGTGAATCAGCAGCACGGTTGTTCAGGAAGCGTCTAGGAGGGGTGTGGCATGCAGCGACAAACCCAGGTCATCAAACTCCGACGAGAGTGAAAGAACGCATGCGGACCGGTTACAGCTTGGTAAGCGTGCACGACCAGTCGAATAGGGAAGTCGATTGTTGACGCTTTTACTATAACTTCGTCTTCGCTCAAAACTTCGCAAGCGTCGGGAATGGTTTGTCCCAAATTAAGGTTTAACGGTTGGACAACGCGGTTGGCGGCGCCTCCATTAGTGTGTGACCACAAAACATTGTTAATAGTGTAAACTTGAACGGCCACTCGGACAAGTACATCCGCGCCAACATAAGCTTTATGCGGCAAATTGGGCACTACTAGGAAGCAGTGAGTTAACGAGGGATGGTTCCATTGCAGGTTTAGGGCGCATACGCCCACTGCAGTGACGGCAGACAGTGGTACTGTGTTAACGGGAAACCGAAATGTTTTCAGCGTTAACTGAAGGTCAGGATTCTTAAGTCGTAGGTTGCCAAATAGTGCCTGAGAGATTGCCGATTTGTCAGCCCACAAGGCCAGGATGACGTCGACTGTTGGGCAGTCATGCAACTTAATTCCACCAGTAACATTGGGGCTGTAGCGCTCTTCGTGCGGTGGTTGGACAAGATGGCAGAGAAACGTGTCAAGTTCTTTAAGTCGGTTCAGCGGTGGCGAGGTGGCTACAGGGGACTCGGCGATGTCGTCAATGGGGGTGTCGTTACTTGAAGGAGTGCGGCCTGACAGGTCGCCATCCTCTGAGTGGTCCCACCCCAGGCCCTGGACAGTTCCCGAGTTGGTGGTGGTAATGCCTGTTCCGCCTGCGCCCACAGCTGAAGATTTTTGTAATCGATTAGTGGCTCAAACCGGCAGAGCAGGTCTTGGCCGATGAGCGGGGGGACGGTTTCAATTGGAGACATGTAGACCGGGTGGACTGATGTCATGGGGCCAATTGTCCAGTGGAGCATAGTTACAGTGTTTAGCTCGGTATTAGTCACTGAAAATGCACGGATAGTTAGTGCGCAGCGTTGCAGTTGAAGGTCACGGGCACTGGCTTGTATCAGAAGTTGATTGAACACAGCATGGGACATAACAGTGATGTCTGCTGCGGGGTCAATCAGAGCTTCTTGGACAAGTTCATGCTCAAGCGTAATGGGTAAATAGAACTTTCGGGATGTACCTTTAGCAATTAGTTCACCCAAAAGCTGTCGGAATGGCAGAACATTATTTAGTAGCGTGATGTCACGCGAGTCAGGGGCCTCGCCTGGGTGTAGTCGGACGATTAGGACGGCGCGAGAGAGGTTGAGGGATTGGTCGTCACAAAGTGATCCGCTACAAGGTGAGGTCGTCGAGGAGTCGGCCGAGGTCATGGAGGCACTTGGCAGGTCATTAGGGGAACAACGGATGTTACCTGGTTGACCTATTGCGTCCTCTGTGGCCCTGTTCGACTCAGTCAGGCCTAGTCATAATGATAGGTCCCGCTTTATGTCTTTGGACAGGCTGCGGAGCACCTCAAGTAATTCTTCTGCCACGGCACTAAATTTCCTTTGAGAACTGTTGGTTCGGGAGCTCTTTTCCCGGTTGTCACTTGTCGTTTTAGGGTCTCGGTTAGACAAGTAAGATTTAGGCTGATCGTTACCGTGTACCCTGTTTCGACATGCAAGTTTGCTGCGAATTAGAGCTGCGGTCATTCCATTATTTTGATTTGTCGTTGAATTGGCGTTGTTGGTTACGAGAACCATTGTTATGCGCGGGGCGCGATTGGTTGTATGGGGTAAACGACTTCTTTTGATTGTCGGGTTTAACATCGCCAGAATGCGGTGTGTCAGTCACACGCGTGTTGTACGTAGCACCCTCTAATTCCATTTGTGGTGCTGCGTTTGTAAGGAAGATGCCTGAGTCTTGTGCTTTAGAGGGAGGGTGTTTTTGTTTAGCAAAACCCTTGGCGGCCAGTTCACGCAGTTGGGCACTGGACAGTGTGCGCGGGCACGCTGCTACACCCAGCTGGTGGCTGGTGTTAGGATGTAGGTTTTCGACAAACAGTGTTTGGAATTTTTTGTCCTCCTCCATATTCAGCTCATTTAAATTTCCAAAGTACGCTTTACGCAACGGGCAGTAATAAGCTTGGGGTGTCTCAAGTCTCCCCTGTTTAACTGTGAGGGCCGCAGATAAGCCGGTTGCGGCCTCTGGGTCATCAAATTATTGAGACAATGCTTGGCAGAGGGCCGGGTAATCGGCCAGCACATGAGCTGGTTGTCGTTCAATTAAGCTGCTGACTTCTCGGCTAGATGTAACTTTGATAAGGTACAGTCTGTCGTCCGTAGTAGCAGAAGGGAACCGTTTAAGGTGAAATTCGAGGTCTTTCAGCTGTGTCGTGTGACCCGTTTGACTTAGGTTCAAACCTCGGAATGTTGCACGCCACTTTGTCTAAGTCTCTTAGAGTCATACCTGGAGCAGCGCTGGGTGGAGGGAGAGTCGGGGGTGAGTCGAAAAGGTGAGCTGCGACTGGTGGGGCTGCCACCCGTGAGGTGGCCGCACGGCACCCCCTGAAGGTGGGTTCCGGCCCAAAGGTTGGAGATGTTTTGTGACACTTCTGGCGAGGGACGGCACTGCTACGCTGTCTGTAGCAGGGGCCGGAGCACTGGGATGAGTCAGCGAGTCAGTGGACAGCTGTTGAGCGTATTGTAGCTCACGCCTGACATGGGTTAACTCATCTCTTGGTCCCGGAGTTGTTGCTGGAGGTGGGACAGCTCCGTCTCCCTGATTGCCATCTATGTCCTGAGCCCGTACGACTGTTCCATCTCTTTGGAGTGTTCCGCTTTGAGTGTGTCGGTGCGTTCGGTGGGCCGCTGAATGTCACCGGAAGCTTGCCGCAGCAGAATAGTTGCTCGCTGATGTTCGGCCCATAATTCAAGCACTTGGTCATCAGACGCTCGGTCGGCTAATTCTACCAATTTCGCTTTTAAGTGGGCAATCTCGGCATAAGCGTCTTGTTGTTCGTTATACTGACCTCCGGAAGTTAATTTGCTCGAGGTAGGGGCTTGGGTAGTTTTATCATCGTCATAGTTTAATCTGCCGCTGTCTTTAGGCAGCAACTGTGCAGCCTCAGCTGCAGCAGTGAGGTCGGCTATCCGAGCCTCTGCATCTTCGTATTTCATTTCAACGTCAAGTTTCAGCCAAGTTTAAGCGCGCGGTGGTCTCTTTTAATTGTGCAGTTAACTGGACTTGTTTATGCTGTTCAGCCTCCAGTCTGCGTATCACCAGAGCGTCCTTCAAAATAAAAGCTTCCCAATAATACGGACGTCAGTGCTCTTCGGTTTAGGAATGCAACCAGCAAAGTTAATTTGAATCTTGAAATACATTACATACATAGGTACATTAAAAATGTACTTTATTTGATATCTTGCGAAAAATAAATGGTAATGGACTGCACTTATATAGCGCTTTATCTACATCATCACAGTGGCCAAAGCGCTTTACAAAGACTACCAATTTCGCTTTTAAGTGGGCAATCTCGGCATAAGCGTCTTGTAGTTCGTTATATGACCTCCGGAAGTTAATTTGCTCGAGGTCGGGGCTTGGGTAGTTTTATCATCGTCATAGTTTAATCTGCCGCTGTCTTTAGGCAGCAACTGTGCAGCCTCAGCTGCAGCAGTGAGGTCGGCTATCCGAGCCTCTGCATCTTCGTATTTCATTTCAACGTCAAGTTTCAGCCAAGTTTAAGCGCGCGGTGGTCTCTTTTAATTGTGCAGTTAGCTGGACTTGTTTATGCTGTTCAGCCTCCAGTCTGCGTATCACCAGAGCGTCCTCGCGGTCGCTCCATTTGAGTTGGGCCGCCAAGTTCAGCACCATGCAGCCAAGAGTTTGCGCGAGATTTTTATCTTTTAAGGTTTTGTGCCTTCACTCATGAATTGTCCGATGTTATCATTGAGGACTTCGAGGCCAGCATTTTTGAAGGACTCTGCATAGCCCGGGACAAGGTCCCTCGTTAAATTGGTGACGAGCTCTTCCAGTGTGTCAATATTTTTGTATTGACTGGGACTTTCTGGAAGTTCCGCCATGATTAGCGTTGCGAAGGGTACTTGGTGGAGTGGACAATCAGCTTGTTGACTAAATTTGAAACTAATTTAACCAATTTATTTATTTAGATTGGGTAAATAAATTATTATTAGTTATAATTTAGTTAAGCAACTTGATTTGACGGTGTGTGATGGCTATCACTGCAAGTCAATTCAATTGGTGAAGCGATTTAGGCCTTGAGCTGATTTGCAAAAGAGTAATTTAACTTCAGGTAAAAGTCAAATGTACTTATGATTAGACTTGTGAATTAATAAACTGCTTGTATGGCTAGTACTGGTGTGGCTTTTAGGCCAAGTGAAGAGGCATCAAAAACAAGAAGGGATTTAAAGAAATAAAAATTCAAAAAAAAAATGAAATTCCCCCCCCAAAAAAATAATTTTAATAAATAAATAAAAGACAAAAAAATCAAAGCAATAATTTAAAAAATAATAATAATAAAAATGAATAATGAAAATAAAAAACATTTTTAAATTATTCCAAGCATGGTGGCCGACTGGTTAGAGCGTCAGCCTCACAGTTATGAGGACCTGGGTTCAATCCCCGGCCCTGCCTGTGTGGAGTTTGCATGTTCTCCCCGTGCCTGCGTGGGTTTTCTCCGGGTACTCCGGTTTCCTCCCACATCCCAAAAACATGCATTAATTGGAGACTCTAAATTGCCCGTAGGTGTGACTGTGAGTGTGAATGTTTGTTAGTTTGTATGTGCTCTGCGATTGGCTGGCAACCAGTTTAGGTTGTACCCCGCCTCCTGCCCAATGACAGCTGGGATAGGCTCCAGCACGCCCGCGACCCTAGTGAGGAGAAGCGGCTCAGAAAATGGATGGATGGAAGTTTTTAAAAAATACATGTTTTTCGGAAAATTTTAAATCAAGTTTTCCTTTTTCTTTAAAAAAAAAAACGAAAACCAGAGTGATTAAAACAGCCAAGCAATCAATTAATAAACTCCACTTTGTAAAAGAAATCCGTTAATTAACTGTGGTTACTGTAAGCGTTATTCAGTTTAATTCGACAGAAGGTGTTGTGCACGTTTACTGGCGGAAGGTGGCGATGTTGCTTTATAGCAGTGTCGCCGCTTTCCGGCGGTGAAATCTTCACGTTGTAAATCCCAAAACTGGTTTAAAATACCAGGCATAAAGCTTTAAAGAACGATCGCGGCATCGGCGTTTCGAAAACGAGCGAAAATGGAGGCTAAAAACGCTCTTTCTAACTATCATGAATAGTGCAAGCTCTCGGGGTTGTTCGGTTGCCTAGGTAATGCCAGGCTGCTGCGCACCGGAAGCTTATCAACACACCAAAAGCACACAGCGGTGCTTATTATGAAAGGCCACGTTTATTGTTTCAAAAGCAAGGACCCAAGATGAACGCGGTGCCTCAGCACGCGATCGGTAATGGCTAACTAACGGCTTCAGCCGGAGCTGGTCAGCGCAAGTTTCCCGTCACACACCCGGAAGTTGTGTGATGGGATGAACGTCTACGAGGGGCACTCGAGGACAACCCGGAGCTTATGCTACGTATCACGCCACGAAGGAAGAAACCAAGGTGGCAACGTCATATGACGTCACGTCTCTCCAAGACGGAAGACGAATTACGAAGCCTTGAGTCCATAAATGACCAAATGGCGTTCAGCGAGAGGCTTGTGATTTTAACACAAAGTGAAAATGGCGACCGTCGTGGGTTTTTCCAACACAGAAAGAGCTAGCACTCTAGCTCAGAGTTCGACTGACGTGTAACGGGATTCTCGGTATAGAACACGTTCTCGTGACCAGGGACTTCCCAAACCTCCTATTTACACAGCGAAACACCACAACGGGCATATAGCTCGTCTGGTTAGAAACTTCAGAGCATAGCGGGAAGAAGACGAGGACCGTGCGAACGCTCACTGCGGTCAAGCCAGCCTCGACTCGTAAAAGTAGCAGTCAAGCCAGCAGCCCCTAATTTTATTCATACAAGGCATTACGGTAATAGGTCGCCAACTCGCGGTGGAGCCACCTTCAAAATAAAAGCTTCCCAATAATACGGACGTCAGTGCTCTTCGGTTTAGGAATGCAACCAGCAAAGTTAATTTGAATCTTGAAATACATTACATACATAGGTACATTAAAAATGTACTTTATTTGATATCTTGCGAAAAATAAATGGTAATGGACTGCACTTATATAGTGCTTTATCTACATCATCACAGTGGCCAAAGCGCTTTACAAAGACTCATATTCACACACACATTCATAAACCAATGGACGACTGCTGCCATGCGAGGCACTGCCAGGCCCACTGGGGGCAAATTCATTTTAAAAAAATCTATGAGTTATCACAACACCAGTCCAGTGTGTTGTGATAACTCATAGATTTTTTATGGCAGCAGTCCCCCATTGGTTTATGAATGTGTGTGTGAATGTGAGGCTTTGTAAAGCGCTTTGGGCACTGTGATGATGTAGATAAAGCGCTATATAAGTGCAGGCCATTACCATTTATTTTTCCCAAGATATCAAATAAAGTAAATTTTTTAATGTATCTCAAGATTCAAATTAACTTTGCTGGTTGCATTCCTTAACCAAAAAGTACTGACGTCCGTATTATAGGGAAGCTTTTATTTTGAAGGTGGCTTCGCCGCGAGTTGACAACCTATTACCGTAATGCCTAGTATGAACAAAATTAAGGGCGGCTGGTTTGACTGCTACTTTACGAGTGGAGGAAATCTCCCCACAATTCAAAGCATGCAGCGCATAAAACGGATATCCAAATAAAATTTGCAATGCAACAATGCTAGTTTCACTCGGGCAAAACCTTCGCTTCTCTTGTTACTAAGTGCTCGGACTTTGGTCGCTATGGTAACGGAATGTGCTCACACATAGACAACATAGCCATACTCGAGATGGCAGGGGAAGTGCCTAGACATGACTGTGCCAAGATGGGGCTGTCGTCTTGGTTTATTGCAAAATATCGGGGGTTTTGTGTTTGGATTAGGAATAAAATTTAGTATCTCCTCACTACGGGGCACCACTCGGTAGCCTTTATTGAGGGACATCAAATTTGATCTTAATTTAGAAGAAAACGATGAGTTGGAAGCGGCGCCTGCGTCACTTCCGGATTATCGTAATTTTAAATTACAGAGTTATAAATCAAGATATTTGATAGATATGAGGGGCACCACGTCATATTTTTACAAATGTAACTTGAGGCGAAATGACGACAAACCTTTATAATCAGTCTCTTATCGAAAGTTCCTACATTGTAGGAACTTTGAGTTCTAGACTTTCTAGAGGTTTCGTTCCGAACCCAAACAGACATATAATCAATTGAAGTGGTGAATTTTATAGAGAATTTAATAATAAAACGGACTTTCTACAGGATAAAACACAGACAAACACAAAACAAACAAGATAAACAATATCTACGAACATTGGCGAAGGAAGGGATTTGTGACGTGACATGAGCAGAATGGGTGTGTAGTGAATGGATATAGCTGAGGACTCCTGGTCTCGTTAATATAAACCCAAATATGCACTAATCTGTACTTTTAGTAGACCGCAATGTTGGATTTCCGTTTCTGGAACACGTTTGAGGCAGGCAAGTCAGGCTCCGAGTGTTCGGCCGGCCCGGTACACACTGGGAACAGGTGGATTCGACGGGAGGGAGGAATGGAAAAACAGGAGCAGCCAGCGGCCAACGAGTTCTCAGGCAGGACGTCTCTCGGGTGACATTCGGAACAGGCGCGTTTGCGTCCGCCTCTGTTCCCTCAGACTGAGTTCAGGTCCCCAAGCAGGGTGGCTCGGAGCACTTGCAGGAAGCTGCAGCCGGGGATCGTCCAATGTGTCCTGGCAACCTCGGGTGAGGTGGGCGTCCTTCCTGGCGCGGCCGTCGGCGACTTGGTCGGAGTGACCAAAAACTCCAAAACTTCTCCAACTTCTCCCAGCTGCGGCCCCTTTTATGGCCACAGGTGGTCAAACAGTGGGCGTTTATCCCCCCCCCCCCCTCCTTTTCTACCACCTTCGCGAGCACCTAGGGGCTGGAATGCCTTTTGGCGTTATTTTTCCATTCTAGGATTCTTTTGTGGTTTAAAACGAGTGGAATAAAATATTATTTGGTTTAAGATAACGAGACCATTTTCCCACCCTGCATTGTTCCACGCTCATCCTCTTTCATACCTGTAATGAATGTTTCAAATGTTATGTGGTGTGGAGAACATCACTATTTTCATGTGACATTTGTGGCGTGGGGTGAGACATTCCATCTGGTTCAGTTAACAACAGATTTGACGTTAGACATTCAAGTTTGCAGCAATACAGCCACTAGTGGCGTTCATGTAAAGTTCTTAAAATATTGACTCCCAGTCGAGTCACAGACTGTCTTATGAACCCCTGTCTGTAGTGTCGTTCCGTCGCCCGTGGGGGTCGCTGTTGCCTGTTCCAGCTCCCAAATAGCAGCTCTTAGCAGGGTGGAGCCGTCGCTGCAGGTCCAATCCTTTGACTGGCGGGGAGTTAATTAACTTAGCGTTCGGGGCAAACCCAGCATCCGTAGGTCTTTCCTTTGAAGTCTCAGGCAGACGTGATTCACTTAGCGTTGGCATGGCAAAGCAAATGTCTGTGTCTTGTTGAAGATAGTTTATTGTGTTAATCCGTTTAGAGTCTGCGTGCGACTCTGGAGTTACAGTCTACCTCGGCGGGGAGCGGCGGTAGTGCGAGGCTGGGGTGCCGGGTGGCATGTCCGCTACAATGTCATGCAGAGGTCCGTCAGCCAGCCTTAGGAGTGCTGATTGGACTTGTTTCCTGAAATTGATTCGTCGATAATGTGCGATACCTGAACGATTTGTATCCCCATCGGCAGATCTGGCTTTGGTAGACCCGAATGAATCCGGTCCAATGGAGTGCCTGCAAAAACAATCTAAAAAAACGGATAGGGGCACACACATCCTCATATATACTTGACCTAATTTGACTTCCCAGTATTTATTTGCGGGTGGTAGCTATCATGTGTTCAAATTGAAATCTGTCAGAAAGCTGTTGTCAGAGAAAAGCTTTTGAAGAATTGTAATAAAATTCTTAAAATAATTTTGGTCAATTACCACTTACTTCAATTCTTACTTAAACATGTCTACCATATCTAGACAGTATTTTGTAAGCGATCAGTATTTCATGATATATACATTATCAGATCGGTTTTGCGTCAATATGGTCTGACCCATTAAACATTATCAGCATTATACTAATATTACATTTGTATATTATCATTATCTTTGAGAGTAATAATCAAAACATTACTAAATGTAAATACATAGAAAGTGCTCTAGACATATTACAAACATTTGGTTGGAATAAAATCTCCAGCTCGGTACTTTTCCTTTCCCCAAAAAAACTGTGTCTGTGTCCACATGGCGTTATGTAATTAACAAGTGAAGGGTTTTGAGTAGTCTTGAAATTGAAGGACTTTCTTCCGTTTGATCAAATCTGCCTCAGCATTATTTGTCCAAGGGATGCCAATGACACAGTCACTTATGCATAATTTCTGATCCAGGACCTGCAATAAATAGTCATGCCCGAATGTAACACATGTACCGTTATTCGATTTTTCATCTGAAGTTTTGGGGTTTGAAATTTAGAAATTAAATTTTTCAGACGGCAGTTAAAATGTATCTTTGCCGACTGTATGCCCGTTTCAGCTAAGAATGTCAGTAAGGCCCCTGTGTTCCTTTTTCAAACTATAGTCTACAAGTCTTGTAATATGTATACCGCATGTGGAAAGCCACTATATCATACCATGTTGAGCTAATGACAAATGTGCAGTTTAGTCTATATCGCTTCATATGTCAACCCAAATAGGTGAAATGTTCCATAATGAGTTCAATATTATCAACATGAAATGATTGTAGAATAATCGTCATATATATCACTGTAATAATGCCAATATCGGTGCTGTGTTTGCAGCCTGTTGAATTGGCTCTAAGTGAATCTATAAATTCCGATTTTGTGGCAATCAATTATGTGTCAAGTGTAATAATGCAACATGTGATGTGAGTTGTGCTGCTAAGCACAGAAATAAAAAATAAAACAATCCACTGCCTTAATACTCCAGAGCATAAAACAAGACAAAACAAACGACTCCAGACATCAGCCCCCACCCCCAGGCCCCTTTTTATAAAGTGACACATCATCCCACCCATTCTCACTTTAGTAAAATACAAAAAAACAAACAAAATACCGGACGGAATTTGGCCGAATGGGTATCGACTTCAATACTGGACAAATATATCAACAGCATCCGTGCGAAGTGGATGCTGGCAGTGTTGGTGGATGGGCAGTTTAGGTTCAATTGAATCGGCGGATAGTTCCTGATTAACCCTATATTCGTAAGAAGGACGCAATGCAAAGCACGTATGCGTGTTGTGAAAAATCTGTTCTTTGACAGAGTTAAACAAAAAAGTTCCCCAATTAGCCGTGCGGTGACAGTTAAGCAAAAGGCATACATTCTTGTAAACAGGCTGAAGGTTGCTTCGTCAGAGAAATGTGCACATAAGACACACAGCTGCACATAAACAAACAGACAACACAACATTAAACAAAACACACAGCTGCGCAAAGTTCTGACCACAGGTTGCAACATACAATCCTTTTAAAAATTAAATATCTGTTTGATGTTGAAATTATTAAAATTGTACTATATTTAACTTTGAATGCACACTGATAGGCGGCACGGTGGCCGACTGGTTAGAGCGTCAGCCTCACAGTTCTGAGGACCCGGGTTCAATCCCCGGCCCCGCCTGTGTGGAGTTTGCATGTTCTCCCCGTGCCTGTGTGGGTTTTCTCCGGGCACTCCGGTTTCCTCCCACATCCCAAAAACATGCCTGAATTGGAGACTCTAAATTGCCCGTAGGCATGACTGTGAGTGCAAATGGTTGTTTGTTCCTATGTGCCCTGCGATTGGCTGGCAACCAGTTCAGGGTGTACCCCGCCTCCTGCCCGATGACAGCTGGGATAGGCTCCAGCACGCCCGCGACCCTAGTGAGGAGAAGCGGCTCAGAAAATGGATGGATGGATGGATGCACACTGATAATTATGCACACTGATAATTATTAATAACGTAATCCAATCAATATTATTATTTTGTCTGAACGTTGAGTTGCACTATTCCAAGATTTTGAGCAGCCTCCTTTTCTCTTTATTTTTCCCCCCAATGGAATCTATTTTGTTATCGGTAGCTTTTCCCGTTCAGGTCTCGAGGCCTCATTCTCATTACATCACAAAAACAAAACTCTTGCTCTACAATATCACAGCGTTCCACTGGCTCATCACCAATCCTCAAAACAACACAAAATTTCCACAACTTATTTTCCCCTGCAGCAACAGCTCACAACGCATTTGCTTAGGTAGTAACACGCACACAGATACATACAGTAGCCACAACGAACAACAGATCTTCAATCAGTCAAACGACGCACTTTCACCAAAACTTGGCCAAGATTTCAGCATTCGTCTCTGAAACACCACACACATAACATTTTTAATTGATAAAAGGTGCTATATAAATACCTTTGGTTTGATCATTTGACAGAATTTAGAACAAACATTGTGCTGGATTTATTTTACCCAACATTATAAAAAATAGACACAAAAGGAATGAAGACGATGGTTTCTTTTTCTCATGAGGAGGGCGGATGGGAGATTGTTCAGATTACAGCCTCCCAACACGCTCTAAACAATCTCTCCCGTTGCTCCTGCATTTATTTGAAAATAGGGAGGTTTCTAAGTTTACAAGACATAACGTACTAAGCTACAAGACACAACACACTAAGGGTAGGGTTTCAAGGTGAAAACATGGGACCAACACCTGCCACGTCCCGGCCACGTCCTTCTCTCTGATGATTCCTGCTGAGTCATCTTCATGTTCCTTTCTCAAAATGGTCCATAATACTAATGCAAGCTAAGCAAATAAATGATAACTTCTACAATATATTTAACATTTCCCTCTTGTTTATCATGTATTTGCACAAATTCTCATATAATTTTACAGTCACTTTCATTTTTTGACCAACTGGACCAATCATAACCTGTTTCACCAATGAGGTGTTCCCATCCAAAGCCTATAGTTGCATACCAGTCATATCCAAATCCCCAATTCTGCCCATTCTCTTGAGCATCATTGGTGAGAGCCGCATATGGAATTATGATTAAAGCAGCTTGATTTTGGGGGGCACAAAATATTAAACCGTTTTGCCGCGTTTGGAGACCATGCCCACAGTTCTGATCATCAGCTGTACTCCTTTTGATACGAGTTAATGATTCAAAATTTTTCATTATTGGGTTCGTCATATTGGTCCAGTTGGTAGGTGATTTTCTATCTAAAAAATTGGTTGTATCATTTAGTGTGGGACGTCCCATGTACCACATAAACAAAACCAACACCATAGTAGCCAAAGTTGCTACGTAACAACCTATCAAATTTCATAACCAACGTGGGTGTGCCTTTCTGCTGAGTTCTCACTAATTCAGCAGCTTGTTCAGCCAATTCCTGACAATCATGCTGCGTGCCTTCATCAAGTAAGGGTATTAGTGTGGCTGGATTTAAGGTTGTGCATCGCTCAACAGTCAAATGTGGTTGTGACAGCAAGATGGCCATGCAAGATAAATGTCTTGCAGGTGATAAAAACGCCATATTCGTTTGCAATAGGAGAGCAGACACTGTATGTGGGACCTTAAGAGTTAATGGATGAAATAACACAATTGTGGAACTGCTCTCTACTGCCATCGAAGCTGCCACAACTGCTCTGACACAATGCGGTAATGCACACGTCACGCTGTCCAATTTAGTCAAAAAATAAGTCCTTGGTCTTAGCTTATCACCGTATTGTTGTGTAAGTACGGAGGTCATGTAATAGCTTTTACAATCTACCATTTGAATGAATGTTTTATCATTAAATTTGGAAGGCCCAGCGCAGTAGTCGACACCAAATGTTTAATGTCACAGAAGGCCTTTTCTGCCTCTGTACTCCATTAAACAGGTGATGTCATTTTAAGGTTGTCTTCATAGATTAATTTTGACAATGGTGCAACAATTTCAGCATAGTTTGGAATCCATGCTCTACAATAATTTGTCAGACCTAAAAATTATTATTATATGTTTCTTCGTCTGTGGTTTAGGATTTTTTAAGACTATAGCTTTCCTGTCTTCTAATATAGTCCTTCCTCCTACACTTAAATTATGGCCTAGATATTTGACTTGCCTTTTACATCATTGCAATTTATTTTTGTTAACTTTATGTCCCTCTTCTGTTAGATGATGCAGTAAGGCCAATGAATCTTTGCATGTCTCTCCATCTGGAGATGCCAGAAGACATGCGTGTTGTCATAACTTGTGAATAAATGGTTGGACTTTCACAGTAACCTTGCGGTAATCTCGTAAATGTATATTTTTTGCCCTCAAATGTAAATGCAAACCAAAATTGACTGTTCTTTTCTTATGTCCACTACTGTAAACACTGTAGCGTCTGCTCTTAATGAATTTAACAATGTGTGTGGATCTGGTACGCATGCTGCTCTCTGTATTACTGCAGTATTTACTGCCTGTAAGTCTCCAACCCACTGAAGGTGGGGCCTTTTTTACAGGGAAAAATTGGTGTGTTACACGGTGATTCTGGACACTCCACTATAACTCCTGCCTTAATCATTTGCATCTGGTTTTAATGGATATTGACGAATCCCTGGTCTATATTCTGTTTTGGTTCTAATTTGTACTGGTAAAGCCCCTTTAATAAGGCCTACATCAAATGGTCCTGTGGACCATAATTTTTTTGGAACTTTTTTAATATTTCTTCATCAATTTCAGTGAGGATTTTTTTAGTCTAATCAAACAGGATGCATGTGTTTCCCTTCATCACCCTGTATTGTCCAAAACATCGCCTTCCTAATTAGACCAGTTGACGCACTGTATTCCAGTTTGTTTTCTATTTGCTGCCAATCATCTGTCTCCTGTCCTTGTTTTACTAATGTTCCCATATGTTTCCACTGTGACTCATAATCTTTGCACAATGAAATATGTGGGACACTTGTATTTTTATACAGTTACTTTAATTTGTCTGGTAAAATAATTCCTGCCGCGACTTTTGCTTCATTGTCTGAGTACAGATAAAGTAATTTTATCAGGTGTCGCATGTCATAACTTTTTTTCATATCCTGGTTACACAAGAGGATTTGTTTAGTTGGGAAGTAGGCTGGTTTAGTCATTCGGTAGTTTGTCCGTATTCTCTTTTATTTTATATAATTTGATTCCTGCAACGCGGCTATTTTTTGTGTATTTAACCAACCATTAAAGCAGTGTTCAGTTATCCCTGTCTCTAAATATTAAATTTTATCAGGATCCTGTTTTTTTTTTTCTTTTAAATTTAATTTAATGAACTTCCAACCTTTACACTGCAGTGTATCCCTGTTTTTTATTTTACTACTTCCTTTCCCCATTTGAAAGAATTTGGTTCAGTGTAATACTACCTAGGGTAGTCTAGAACACTGTTTCTTTTCAGTAGGACGGTGATTCAAATTTACTTTCTGTGGTAATTCTCACTTCAACTCTTTCGAGTGGAGAATTCTTGCCTTTGCATCCACAAAAGTCCACCGTTTACTTTCCCACTGTTTTGGTATGGAATGAAAAGCCTAGTGGTTTCCCATTTCCCATTTACACTCTCATTCAAACAGTTTTCATTCACACTGGCTCGTCAGAGGACTCCGCCGTCCTATACGGAATTTAACTACGTCTGTCAACAGCTCGTTAGAGGACTCCGCCGTCCTATACGGAATTTAACTACGACGCCACGAAACTTTCATAGTTTCTTTATTTATTAAACACGGAATTTAAGTACGTACAGGACTCCGCCGTCCTGGCGGAATTTGTCGGAGTCCGCCATCCTTTTTCCTAAAAAAACGTAAAATTTAACTCACCAAAATCGCCTTCAATCCTGTCAACCTTCAGATCCCAGTTGAGGAGAACGAAGACCAGTCCCGTAAAGGGTCTTACTTGCCGTGGCCACGGTCTCTTAACTGGAAGTCGGCTCCACAACTGGAATCCTCGGGTGTGTTGACATCCGGCTCGAAGGACCAATTTAATGCTGGATTTATCTTACCCAACATTATAAAAAATAGACACAAAAGGAATGAAGACGATGGTTTCTTTTTCTCATGAGGAGGGCGGATGGGAGATTGTTCAGATTACAGCCTCTCAACACGCTCTAAACAATCTCTCCCGTCGCTCCTGCATTTATTTGAAAATAGGGAGGTTTCTAAGTTTACAAGACATAACGTACTAAGCTACAAGACACAACACACTAAGGGTAGGGTTTCAAGGTGAAAACATGGGACCAACACCTGCCACGTCTCGGCCACGTCCTTCTCTCTAATAATTCCTGCTGAGTCATCTTCTTGAAGGCGAGACATGTTCCTTTCTCAAAATGGTCCATAATACAAATGCAAGCTAAGCAAATAAATGATAACTTCTACAATATATTTAACACATTGTTTCAAACAAAACTGTTAACTCTGTGAGTGCAAACAAATAGTGGTTCTGAACTCAGTGTTGTGAATTACGCATTTTTACAAAACCGATATTCTCACCCCTCACAGTAAGTAGTTAACATTTGTGTTAACTTATTTATATCAGTGGAATTAACCATGAAAATAAGTTATTAACCATGACCCCTCCTTCAGCGGTCACCTTATCGTGGTGGAGGGGTTTGTGTGTCCCAATGATACTAGGAGCTAAGTTGTCTGGGCCTTTATGCCCCTGGCAGGGTCACCCATGGCAAACAGGTCCTAGGTGGGGGACCAGACAAAGCACGTCTCAAAGACCCCTTATGATGACGACAAATGGACAAAGGTTTCCCTTGCCCGGACGGGGGTCACCGGGGCCCCCCTCTGGAGCCAGGCCTGGAGGTGGGGCTCGAAGGCGAGCACCTGGTGGCCGGGCGTGCACCCATGGGGCCCGGCCGGGCACAGCCCGAAAGGGTAACGTGGGTCCTCCTTCCCATGGGCTCACCACCTGTGGGAGGGGCCATAGGCATTGGGTGCAGTGTGAGCTGGGCGGTAGCAGAAGGCGCGATCCGATCCCCCAGCTACAGAAGCTGCCCGGCTCGGCGCCTGTACGTTGGGGTTCATCCCGGTGGACGAGAGGGTAGCCTCCCTCCACCTTCGTGTGGGGGAGACGGGTCCTGACTTACAAACAGCAGTTCAGAGTACCCACCCTTTCTGGAGTCCTTGGAGGGCGTGCTGGAGAGCACTCTTGCTGGGGACTCCATCGTTCTGCTGGGGGACTTCAATGCTCACGTGGGCAATGACAGTGAGACCTGGAAGGGCGTGATTGGGAGGAACGGCCCCCCCGATCAGAACCCGAGCGGTGTTCTGTTATTGGACTTCTGTGCTCATCACGGATTGTCCATAACAAACACTGTGTTCAAGCATAAGGGCATCCACACGTGGACTTGGCACCAGGACACCCTAGGTCGCAGTTCGATGATCGACTTTGTGGTCGTGTCATCGGACTTGCGTCCGCATGTCTTGGACACTCGGGTGAAAAGAGGGGAAGCTGTCAACTGATCACCACCTGGTGGTGAGTTGGTTCCAATGGTGGGGGAAGAAGTCAGTCCGACGTGGCAGGCCCAAACGTATTGTGAGAGTTTGCTGGGAACGTCTGGCGGAATCCCCTGTCAGAAGGAGTTTCAATTTCCACCTCCGACAGAACTTTGCTCATGTTCCGGGGGAGGCGGGGGACATCGAGTCGGAGTGGACCATGTTCCGTGCCTCCATTGCTGAGGCGGCCGACCGGAGCTGTGGCCATAAGGTGGTTGGTGCCTGTCGTGGCGGTAATCCCTGAACCCGTTGGTGGACACCAACGGTGAGGGATGTCGTCAAGCTGAAGAAGGAGTCCTGTTGGGCCTTCTGGGCTTGTGGGACTCCTGAGGCAGCTGATGGGTGCCGGCTGGCCAAACGGAAGGCAGCTTTGGTGGTCGCTGAAGCAAAAACTGGGAGGAGTTCGGTGAGGCCATGGAGAAAGACGTCCGGGCAGCTTCGAGGAAATTCTTGTCCACCATCCGGCGTCTCAGGAGGGGGAAGCAGTGCACCATCAACACAGTGTATAGTGGGGAAGGGGCGCTGCTGACCTCGGGTGGTGGTCCCCTTTTTAAGAAGGGGGACCGGAGTGTGTGTTCCAACTACACGGGGATCCCAGTCCTCAGCCTCCCTGGTACAGTCTATTCAGGGGTGATGGAGAGGAGGGTCCGTCGGGAAGTTGAATCTCAGATTCAGGCGGAGCAGTGTGGTTTTCGTCCTGGCCGTGGAACAGTGGACCAGCTCTACACCCTTGGCAGGGTCCTCGAGTGTGCATGGGAGTTCGCCCAACCAGTCTACATGTGTTTTGTGGACTTGGAGAAGGCGTTCGACCGTGTCCCTCGGCGGGTCCTGTGGGGGGTGCTTCGGGAGTATGGGGTACCGAACCCCCTGATGCGGGCTGTTCGGTCCCTGTACGACCAGAGTCAGAATTTGGTCCGCATATCCAGCAGTAAGTTGGACTCGTTTCCGTTGAGGGTTGGACTCCACCAAGGCTGCCCTTTGTCACCGATTCTGTTCATAACTTTTATGGACAGAATTTCTAGGCGCAGCCGAGGCGTAGAGGGGGTCCGGTTTGGTGGCCTCAGTATTGCATCTCTGCTTTTTGCAGATGATGTGGTTCTATTGGCTTCATCAAGCCGTGACCTCCAACTCTCACTGGAGCAGTTCGCAGCTGAGTGTGAAACGGCTGGGATGAGAATCAGCACCTCCAAATCTGAGACCATGGTCCTTAGTCGGAAAAGGGTGGCGTGCCCTCTCCAGGTTGGGGATGAGATCCTGCCCCAAGTGGAGGAGTTTAAGTAACTTGGGGTCTTGTTCACGAGTGAGGGAAGAATGGAACGGGAGACCGACAGGCGGATCGGTACAGCGATGCGGACTTTGTATCGATCCGTTGTGGTAAAGAAGAAGCTAAGCCAAAAGGCGAAGCTCACGATTTACCAGTCGATCTACGTTCCTACCCTCACCTATGGTCGTGACCGAAAGAACAAGATCCAAGCGGCCGAAATGAGTTTCCTCCGCAGGGTGTCCAGGCTCTCCCTTAGAGATAGGGTGAGAAGCTCGGTCATCCGGGAGAATCTCAGATTAGAGCCGCTGCTCCTCCACATTGAGAGGAGCCAGATGAGGTGGCTGGGGCATCTGATTCGGATGCCTCCCGGACGCCTCCCTAGTGAGGTGTTCCGGGCATGTCCCACCGGGAGGAGACCCCAGGGACGACCCAGGACACGCTGGAGAGACTACATCCTTCGGCTGGCCTGGGAACCCCTCGAGCTTGAGGAAGTGGCTGGGGAGAGGGAAGACTGGGTGTCCCTGCTAAAGCTACTGCCCCCGCGACCCGACCTCGGATAAGCGGTAGAAAATGGATGGATGGATACTGTGTTCTTTGTAGAAAATGAACAGGAGACTAATTAAAAAACCTTGACCACTAAGGTGTATTTTAAAGATAGACATGCTATTTTATATAAAATGAGTTATCATCCACAGCATACTTTCAAAGGTATTGTTAAATCTTAATTAATTCGCTTTAACAGAATTTGTACATATCCTGAGGATGCAGAGATAGCTCCAAGGACCCTTTTTAGAGCCTTGAGACAGGTGTTATTCGAAGCGTTTTCTTCACAAGATTAAAGCAGAAGTTTCACTCTTATTCCAGGGGAATGGGGCCGACAAGAAGAGGAGGGAGGATTCCCCACTCATGCCAGTGGTCATGACATATTCACGGCATTTGAATAAATTAAATGTGGAAATGAAAAATAACTTCAAATGGACACAAGAAAGATGTGACCCACTGAAAAGATTTAAAACAATAACTGCTTTTCGAAGAAATGTAAACTTGGGGGATTTGTTGGTTCATACGGCTTTATATCACTGTAAAAATAAGGAATGTAAGGATTGCAGCTTTTTTTGGACAATCACCTTTCATTTTTAACAGGGTCACGGGCCAGGGCCAACCGATACGCCAACAGCTGGGTCCTGGAACCATGAATGTGGTATATGCCATCCAATGTAAGAAATGTAATAAAATGTATGTAAGTGAGACGCGAAGAACGTTGAAAATAAGAATTTCGTAACATAAATACTATATTAGACAAAAGTCGCACTACGGTGCGATATCGTCATTTTGTGCTAAGTGGAATACAGAATATAGGATATAGGGGTTTGGAAAGCAAGGTGAATTGGACTTGGCATCAAAGACAGAGGGTGGAACGAATTTGGATTCAGAAGTTGGGCATTATTGACGCGGATGGACTCAACGATACTAATGGAGGAGATGGTTTTGGGGATGGGTTTAATGGCATAAGTTTTATGCACTTTATATGGAAACGGTATTTGGAAGGTGGAGTTGAACCGGAAATGTAATGGCTATTGGAAAATTAAACCCATCCATCCATCCATTTTCTGAGCCGCTTCTCCTCACTAGGGTCACAGGCGTGCTGGAGCCTATCCCGGCTATCATCGGGCAGGAGGCGGGGTACACCCTGAACTGGTTGCCAGCCAATCGCAGGGCACATACAAACAAACAACCATTCGCACTCACATTCACACCTACGGGCAATTTAGAGTTGTCAATTAACCTACCATGCATGTTTATGGGATGCGGGAGGAAACCGGAGAGCCCAGAGAAAACCCACGCAGGCACAGGGAGGACATGCAAACTCCACACAGGCCGGGCCGGGGATTGAACCCCAGTCCTCAGAACTGTGAGGCAGACGCTCTAACCAGTCGTTCACCGTGCCGCCGGAAATTTATTTATTATATATATAAATAAATTTATTAATGTAAATAAACAATGGTCAAAGACTCATGTGGATTACTAAATATATATAAATATATAAATATTTACCCATATAGGAAAATGTAAGTATTGATGGGTGTAAATGTTTGGTAAAAGTTTCTTAAACTAAAACGGAGAAGAAAGGAACCGTATGTGTTACTTGTGCCCGTGCATGGGATGCATTCGACATCCCCACTTCCTTAACCTAACCCCAACCGGAACGAGCACCATTCAAGTGTCCCCATTAGTTATCCCCTTACCCAAAACTCAATTATTTACCATAACCCTCCCACCAGAAGGAGCCAGATCCTATGCTATCTTCTTACTCAAAACCCAATTACTAGCCATAACCCTGCCACCAGGGGGAGTCATATCATAAACTATCTCCTTACCCAAAATCCAATTCCTAACCATAACCCTGCCATCACGGGGTGTCAAATCCACGACCTCTACGCAGCCTCGCATCCTTCATGTATGTCGTAGCCCATCCAGAGTCCTTTCTGGGCACGTTGGTCCCGTCTCCGTGCAACGTACCTGTTCCAGAGTTATCGTCGATTGAATGTTGCTCAGTGCTTCCCCCTAGTTTACGAACAAAATGTTATAACTTGGGAATGGTAGCTTGCACAGGAACAGAAAAGATAGGGTTAGGGTTTAACCCTAACCGACTCAGGGTGACCGGGGCTACCTGTTGACGAGGGTCTCGTGACACAATTCCCCCCCCAAATTTCCCGGCCTCGGCGCAGCCTCCCTGCCTCAAAGCATGTGGTAGTCCTCTCAAGGTGGAGGAGCAGCGGCTCTACTCTGAGATCCTGCCGGATGACCGAACTTCTCAGCCTATCTCTAAAGGAGAGCCCGGACACCCTGTGGCGGAAACTAATTTCGGGCCGCTTATATCCGGGATCTCGTTCTTTCGGTAACGACCCACAGCTCGTGACCATAGGTGAGGGTAGGAACGTAGATCGACCGGTAAATCGAGAGCTTCGCCTTTCGGCTTAGCTCCTTCTTCACCACAACGGACCGATACAAAGTCCGTATTACTGCAGACGCTGCACCAATCTGCCTGTCAATCTCCCGTTCCATTCTTCCCTCACTTGTGAACAAGACCCCAAGATATTTGAACTCCGCCACTTGGGGAAAGATCTCATCCCCGACCTGGAGAGGGCACTCCACCCTTTTCCGAGTGAGGACCATCGTCTCAGAGTTGGAGGAGCTGATTCTCATCCCAGCCACTTCACACTCGGCTGCAAACCGCTCTAGTGAGAGTTGGAGATCAAGGCCTGATGAAGCCAACAGAACCACATCATCTGCAAAAAGCAGCGATGCAATACTGAGGCCACCAAACCGGCCCCCCTCTACGCCTCGACTGCAGAATCTGAATTGAAATTCTGTCAATACAAATTATGAACAGAATCAGTGACAAAGGGCAGCCTTGGCAGAGTCCAACCCTCACCGGGAACGAGTGCAACTTACTGCCGGCAATGCGGACTCTGACACCGGTTGTAAGGGACCGAAAAGCCCGTGGAAGGGGTTTCGCTACCCCATACTCCCGAAGCACCCCCGAGGGACACGGTTGAGCGCCTTCTCCCAATCCACAAAACACATGTAGACTGGTTGGGCAAACACCCATGCACCCTCGAGGACTGTTAAATAAATTGTACAAAGTTATCATTTATTTGCTGGCTTGCATTGGTATTGTGGACGATTTTGATGGTTGCTTGCTGACCGTGGGGGAAAGGAAGATGTCTCGCCTTCGGGAAGATGACTCAGCGGGAATCGTCAGTGAAGGGCGCCTTGACCAAGGACAGGTGGCCGGGTGTTGCTCTCATGTCTTCACCTTGAAACCCTCCCCTTAGTGTGTTATGTCTTGTAACTTAGTATGTTATGTCTTGTAACTTAGATACCTCCCTATTTCAAATAAATACAGGAGCAACGGGGGAGATTGTTTAGAGCGTGATAGGAGAATGAAATTGAACAATCTCCCACATGTTCTCCTCATGAGCAAAAGAAACCAGTGTCTTCATTCCTTTGTGTCTATAATTTATAGGTGTTGGGTGAGATAGATCCAACAAGGACCCTGGCAACGGTGTAGAGCTGGTCCACTGTTCCACGGCCAGGACGAAAACCACATTGCTCCTCCTGAATCTGAGATTCGACTTCCTGACGGACCCTCCCCTCCAGCACCCCTGAATAGATCTTACCAGGGAGGCTGAGGAGTGGGATCCCCCTGTGGTTGGAACACCCCCACCGGTGCCCCTTCTTAAAAGGGGGGACCACCACCCCAGTCTGCCAATCCAGAGGCACAGTCCCTGATGTCCACGCGATGTTGCAGAGGCGTGTCAACCAGGACAGCCCAACAACATCCAGAGCCTTTAGGAACTACAGGCAAATCTCATCCACTCCCAGAGCCTTGCCACCGAGGAGCTTTTTAACCACCTCAGTGACCGTAACCCCAGAGATAGGAGAGTCCGCCTGAGAGATCCCAGACTGTGCTTCCTCATGGGAAGGCGTGTCAGTGGAATTGAGGAGGTCTTCGAAGTATTCTCCTCACCGACTCACAACATCCCGAGTCGAGGTCAGCAGCGCCCCATGCCCACAATACACAGTGTTGATGGGGCACTGCTTCCCTCTCCTGAGACGCCGGTTGGTGGACCCAAATTTTTTCGAAACCGTCCGGAAGTCATTCTCCATGCCCTCACCGAACTCCTCCCATGACCAAGTTTTTGCCTCAGCAACCACCAAAGCTGCATTCCGCTTGGCCAGCCGCTACCCATCAGCTGCCTCAGGAGTCTCACAGGCCAAAAAGGCCCGATAAGACTCCTTCTTCAGCTTGAAGGCGTCCCTCACCGCTGGTGTCCACCAACGGGTTTGGGGATTGCCGCCACGACAGGCATCGACTATATTTTACGGCCACAGCTCCGATCGGCTGCCTCGGCAATTGAGGCGTGGAACATGGTCCACTAAGACTAAATGTCCCCCATTTCCCCCGAGACGTGGATGAAGTTCTGCCGGAGGTGGGAGTTGAAACTCCTTCTGACAGGAGATTCTGCCAGACGTTCCCAGCAGACCCTCACAATATGTTTGGGCCTGCCAGGTCGGACTAGCATCTTCCCCACCATCAGAACAAACACACCACCAGGTGGGGATCAGTTGACAGCTCCGCCCCTCTCTTCACCAGAGTGTCCAAGACATGCGGCCGCAAGTCCGATGACACGACCACAAAGTCGATCATCGAACGGCGACCTAGGGTGTCCTGGGGCAAATTGCACGTGTGGACACCCTTATGCTTGAACTTGGTGTTTGTTATGGACAATCCGTGGTGAGCACAGAAGTCCAATAACAGAACACCACTCTGGTTCTGATCGGGGGGGCCGTTCCTCCCAATCATGCCCTTCCAGGTCTCACTGTCATTGCCCATGTGATCATTGAAGTCCCCCAGCAGAACAATGGTGTCCCAGCGGGAGCGCTCTCCAGAACCCCCTCACACAACTACAAAAAGGGTGGGTACTCTGAACTGCTGTTTGGTGCATAGGAACAAACAACAGTCAGAACCCGTCCCCTCACCCAAAGGCGGAGGGAGGCTACCCTCTCGTCCACCGGGGTGACCCCGACGAACAGGCGCCGAGCCGGAGGGAAATAAGTATACCCACACTTGCTCGGCGCCTCTCACCATGGGCAACTCCAGAGTGGAAAAGAGTCCAACCCCTCTCAAGAGGACTGGTTCCAGAGTCCAAGCCGTGTGTGGAGGCAAGCCCGACTATATCTCGTCGGAACTTCTCAACCTCACACACCAGCTCGGGCTCCTTCCCTGCCAGAGAGGTGATATGCCACGTCCCTAGAGCCAGTTTCTGTAGCCAGGGATCGGATCGCCAAGGTCCCCGCCTTCGGCCACGGCCCATCTAACACTGCACCCAACCCCTATGGCCCCTCCCACAGGTGGTGAGCCCATGCAAAGCCATCCAGAGCAAATGTCATAAAATAGAAGTGTAATTCCAACCTTAAAAGAACTACAAAAAAATTCTGGAAGAAAAATTGAGACTTAGACAAATATACCACATTTTCCTTCCAAACCCTAACACAAGCAAACCCTTCACACCACATTCACTTACAATGGAGGGACATTCTTGACTAAAACTTTGGAACCGAAAGTCCGACACAATCCAAATCCGTTTCTTACTCACCATTTTTGGGTGTTCTTTACACACTGGTCGTAGTCCCGTCACTCTTACAACTTCCACTCCAGAGATAGTGTGTACGGAAATTTAAGGGGGTCTGAATAGACCCCCTTAAATTTTTCCCTCTGTTATATGCAGCCATTTGTTAAACTTAATAAATTGCTAAATTTGCTTTTAAAAAAAAGAAAAAATCTCAATGTACACACAGCACGCCATATTGACGGAAAAAAACTGAATTGTTTTATCTTTTGCAGATTAAAAAGGAAAAACTGAAATATCACACAGCCATAAGTATTCAGACCCTTTGCTGTGACACTCATATTGGGTGCTGTCCATTTCTTCTGCTCATCCTTGAGATGGTTCTACACTTTCATTGGAGTCCAACTTTGTTTGATTATACTGATTGGACTTAATGAGGAAAGCCACCCTAACACGACCTTACAGCTCACAGTGCAGGACAAAGCAAATGGGAATCATGAGGTCAAAGGAACTGCCTGAAGAGCAGCGAGAGAATTGTGGCTAGGAAAAGATCTGGCCAAGGTTACAAAGAACCTTCTGCTTCACTTAAGGTTCCTAAGAGCACAGTGGCCTCCATAATCGAACCAAAATATCACTGTGGCTGAGCTCCAGAGATGCAGTCAGGAGATGGGAGAAAGTTCTAGAAAGTCAACTATCACTGCAGCACTCCACCTGTCGGGCTGTCGGGGCCTTATGGCAGAGTGGCCCGAAGGAAGCCTCTCCTCAGTGCAAAACACATGAAAGCCTGCATGGAGTTTGCTTATTAAAAAACACACACACCAGAAGGACTCCAAGATTCTCTGGTCTGATGAGACCAAGATAGAACTTTTTGGCCTTAATTCTAAGCGGTATGTGGGGAGAAAACCAGGCACTGCTCATCACCTGTCCAATACAGTCCCAACAGTAAAGCATGGTGGTGGCAGCACCATGCTGTGAGGGTGTTTTTCAGCTGCAGGGACAGGACAACTGGTTCCAATCAACGGAAAGATGAATGCGGCCAAGTCCAGGGATGTCCTCGACGAAAACCTTCTCTAGAGTGCTCAGGACCTCAGAATGAGCCGAAGGTTCACCTTCCAACAAGACAACGACCCAAGCACAGAGCTAAAATAACGAAAAACAACTCCGTGACTGTTCTTGAATAGCCGAGCCGGAGCCCTGACTTAAACCCAATTGAGCATCACTGGAGGGACCTGAAAATGGCTGTCCACCAAAATTCACCAACTGACAGAACTGGAGAGGATCTGCAAGGAGGAATGGAAGAGGATCCCCAAATCCAGATGTGAAAAACTTGTTGCATCATTCCCAAAAAGACTCATGGCTGTATTAGCTCAAACAGGTGCTTCGACTAAATACTGAGCAAAGGGACTGAATGCTTATGGCTGTGTAATATTTCAGTTTTTCTTCCATCCATCCATCCATCCATCCATTTTCTGAGCCGCTTCTCCTCACGAGGGTCGCGGGCGTGCTGGAGCCCATCCCAGCCATCATTGGGCAGGAGGCGGGGTACACCCTGAACTGGTTGCCAACCAATCGCAGGGCACATACAAACAAACAACCATTTGCACTCACAGTCACATCTATGGGCAATTTAGAGTCTCCAATTAATGCATGTTTTTTGGGATGTGGGAGGAAACCGGAGTGCCCGGAGAAAACCCACGCAGGCACGGGGAGAACATGCAAACTCCACACAGGCGGGGTCGGGGATTGAACCCGGGTCCTCATAACTGTGAGGCTGACGCTCTAACCAGTCGGTCACCGTGCCGCCTTCAGTTTTTCTTTTTTAATAAATCTGCAAACATTTCAACAATTGTTTTTTTTCTGTCAATATGGTGTGTGTGTGTGTGTACATTGAGTAATAAAAATTAACAAATGGTTTTAGTAATGGCTGCAATATAACAAAGAGTGATAAATTTAAGGGGGGTGAATACTTTTGTACCCACTGTATGGCCACTTCCTAGTCCGTTTTTGTGACCCACTTCTGTTTTTTTTTTTTTGGTTTTTTTTAAATTGCGGTCAATGATCGTCACGTAGCGCCAGTAGAAGCAAAACAACAATCCTTCCATTCGTCCATGCCAAGACCGTTCGCAAACCGAAAATAATACGTAACTGGAGCTAAGTTTTCAACAAAAACATTATCCGTAACCCTAATTGTTCGAAACAGGGTCGTTCGTAACCCGAGGTTCCACTGTATTTTAGACTGAAATGATTTGGGGTTGACATGAAAAGATGAATATGAGACAAGGTATCAAGATTTCACTGTATGTATTTAGTTTAGGCAACAGGAAAAGTAAACACAAAAGTGGATAACCTTTCACACCCCAATTCCAATGAAGTTGGGACGTTGTGTTAAACATAAATAAAAACAGAATACAATGATTTGCAAATCATGTTCAACCTATATTTAATTGAATACACTACAAAGACCCGATATTTAATGTTCCAACTGATAAACGTTATTGTTTTTAGCAAATAATCATTAACTTAGAATTTTATGGCTGCAACTGGGGCAGGGTCGTGTTTACCACTGTGTTACATCACCTTTTCTTTTAACAACTTTTGGGAACTGAGGACACTAATTATTGAAGCTTTGTAGGTGGAATTCTTTCCCATTCTTGCTTGATGTACAGCTTCAGCTGTTCAACAGTCCGGGGTCTCCGTTGTCGCATTTTACGCTTCATAATGCTCTACACATTTTCAATGGGAGACAGGTCTGGACTGCAGGCAGGCCAGTCTAGTACCCGCACGCTTTTATTTCGAAGCCACGCTGTTGTAAAACCTGTAGAATGTGGTTTGGCATTGTTTTGCTGAAATAAGTAGGCATAACCATGAAAAAGACGTTGCTTGGATGGCAGCATAGGTTTCTCCAAAACCTGTATGTACCTTTCAGCATTAATGGTGCCTTCACAGATGTGTAAGTTACCCATGCCATTGGCACTAACACAGCCCCATACCATCACAGATGCTGGCTTTTGAACTTTGCGTCCATAACAGTCCGGATGGTTCTTTTCCTCTTTGGCCTGGAGGACACAACGTCCACAATTTCCAAAAACAATTTGAAATGTGGACTCGTCGGACCACAGAACACTTTTCCACTTTTCATCAGTCCATCTTAGATGAGCTCGGGCCCAGAGAAGCGGTGCGGCGTTTGTGGGTGTTGTTGATAAATGGCTTTTGCTTTGCATAGTAGAGTTTCAAGTTGCACTTACGGATGTAGTGGCGAACTGTATTTACTGACATTGTTTTTCTGAAGTGTTCCTGAGCCCATGTGGTGATATCCTTTACACATTGATGTTGGTTTTTGATGCAGTGCCGCCTGAGGGATCGAAGGTCACGGGCATTCAATGTTGGTTTACGGCCTTGCCGCTTACATGCAGTGATTTCTCCAGATTCTCTGAACCTTTTGATGATATTATGGACAGTAGATGAGGAAATTGTACATTGAGGAACATTGTACATTGTACATTGAGGAACATTGTCCTTAAACTGTTCGACTAGTGCAGGGGTGGCCAACTAGTCAGAGACTAAGAGCCACTTTTTTTTCTGTGTTACTGCAAAGAGCCACATACACGGGTACACATGAACATCATCTTTTAATCATGTATGCACGCATACACAGACCTCTGCTCAGCCAGATCTAATGAAAATAACCACACCAACATGATAATATCAGTAATTTTCAACAGTTAACATTGTGTGCACTGTCTCACACACACAAACTCTCAGTTCAAGCAAGTCCACAAACAATAATAGAATAATTTTCAATAACATCTTTCTCTTACTATGCTGCTTAGTGAGACTTCTGGCATTCCTTATCTTGAACAATCCGCTTCAAATCTGGCTTGTATTCTGTTGTTGCCACTCTAAGCAATTCTTTCAAATGAGTGTCAGTCAGAACAGATCGATGCTTTGATTTCACATGTTTCAGGGTAGAAAACACAGACTCGCAGGCGTACGTTGACCCAAACATGGACAGTATCTTAAGCGCAGCTCGTTTGATGTTGGGGTATTTTTCAATTGGCACACTTTTCCAGAACTCAACGGTCCCTTCCCTTAAAACAGCTTTCAGTTGACCCTCCTCACAAAGGTCGATCATCTCCAACTCAGCCGCAGCCTCATCTGTGACGAGCGGGGCTTTCAAACAGTCTGGCTTCCAAGCCAGCTGATATGATGCAAGCGTTACGGTCTTCGAGTGTTTTGTAAATTTTTTGAAAAACTGCACCTGCTTTTCTGCCTTGCTTTTCAAAGCGACCAACTTGTTCTTGCGAAGTTCAGTCCCTTTTGGAAATTCCTGTTCGATGTTAGGGTGGAGTGAGCTGAAGTGACGCTGAAGATTTGAAGCTTTGAAATGCGCTAATGCTGCGTGACATATAAGGCAGATCGGCTTGCCATTACGTTTAACAAAAAAATATAAACTCTCCCACTCTGGCAAAAACGTCCTGTGTTCTTCTTCATATTTTCGTTTGGCTGTGCTTTTTTTCCCTGCCATTTCAAGAGGTAACTTGACGGAAATTGTTTACAACACAAATGATGTCACACCAAAGATTCTCTCGTCGCTCGTTTGACGTCACTCAAACAGGCTTACATGGTCAGTGTGCCATCTAGCTGTAGGGGGAGTGAATGACAGCGCCAGCCAAGCATTTTTGACACGTCATGTGACAGCTCCTGAAGAGCCGCATGAAACTAGTTAAAGAGCCGCATGAGGCTCGCGAGCCGCGGGTTGGCCAGGCCAGGACTAGTGTCTCACGCTCTTGTTCACAAAGAGGTGACCCTTGACCTATCTTTGCTTGTGAATGACTGAGCAATTCAGGGAACCTCCTTTTATACCCAATCATGGCACACACCTGTTCCCAATTAGCCTGTTCACCTGTGGGATGTTCCAAACAGGTGTTTGATGAGCATTCCTCAACTTTCTCAGTCTTTTTTGCCACCTGTCCCAGCTTTTTTGGAATGTGTTGCAGCCATAAAATTCTAAGTTAATGATTATTTGCTAAAAACAATCAGGTTTATCAGTTTGAACATTAAATATCTTGTCTTTGTGGTGTATTCAATTAAATATAGGTTGAACATGATTAAATACACAAATAATTGTATTCTGTTTTTATTTTTGTTTAACACAATGTCCCAACTTCATTGGAATTGGGGTTGTTCACACCAAAAATCACATTTACTATTTTCAAAACTGTTTCAAATTTAACTCCACTCCATAATCGGTTAAGTTACAACTTTGCGTGACAGGGCAATTGTTAATTAAAAACATTGACTTGATTATATCTTGAAGGTCAAAAACAAAAACAAAAATGAATACAACATATAATATTACAATTGTACAGCAACATACTGCCTCAAGTTCTACACACAAGAACATCTGCAAAGGGACCCAGAAGGTTGTTGTTGAATATACACCTGACCCATACCATGTAGGTGATAAAAGGCTTAATATTTTCTGAAAACGTGTAGTTTTGCTGTTGAAGGATGTAAGGCATGTAGGTATTTTCTCCTTGTTCTTGAATCCAAACCTCATACTTAACCTCTTTCACTTTCAGGTATTTCACATTCCATGGGATCTTCCAAGAGATCGTAAGCTGTGCCTTGTCAGTAGCTTGCACCGAGGTTTGACACTGGGGTTGTCTGACCCTACCTGGATGAATCTTACTGACAGGTTTGGACTTCTTGAAGCTTAGCCTAGTTTTCATGCCCTCCCTGAGAACGACCAGGAGTGACGGGATATCTATCAGAGTATCTTGGTAGATTCGAAAGAGCCACTCAGGGTTGCGACAACACAGGTGCCTTGAGACTTCCTGGCTTGCCAATATTTGCTCTTGCTCTTCCTTTTCTAAGTGAGCTATACCTCCTTGTTCCCACGGTCTGTCTGGATGGCCAACAGTGTTCTCCTTCTTGGTGTTTCTCCATGAAAAATAGTGTAGATCCATGCCTGGAAGGTTGGCAAGGGTTTTGTATGGGACATAGTGCTCTGGGTTTATAGCAAAGGGAAAAAGTTCAACCACAACAGCTCCTCTGGGGAGAAAAAGCGAGGTGATAAGCTGGGCTCCATGCATGCTCACGAGCATGGAAGCACCACTGATAACCTGGACAATGCTAGGAAATGATTGTTCCTCCAGGGAAACTTTAAAGACTTTCATCTGGAACTCCTGAGCCAGTGCGATCATTAACTCAGCTTCATTCAGTATTAGCCTTGTTGTTAACCGACTGAACACAACTATGTATTCATCCTTCTTATTCTCATCTCCAGCATTACCAGCATCCTTCTCCACCTCTTCAATTCTTGTGATGTTCATTTTAAGCATAACAGCTTTAGAAAACTGTCGAATCTCATTTCCTGAGACCAAAATGTTAGCCTTGGGCCCTTGCGGCTGAACAAAACCATATTGATACCAAGTTGTCATCTTGGATACACCCACATAAGATTTAGTAAAACAAATTAGCTTTCCCAAGTCTCTTAGCTGCTGTTTGAGAAGTGGTTGTTTGTTGCTTAAAAGTCGGTACAGGTCAAAATGTGGCCCTTCACCCCAACCCTCCATGAACACCAAACGTGCCCTGTCATCAAGATCTGAATACAGTTTCATAGTAAAGAAGACTGGCAGCAGATCATCATGAAAAACATGCATTAAGTTGTCAGGATTAAACCTGTTAAAAATGAATGTAACATCTGGTACAAACACAGGCTTGGACAAGAACTTCAAAGCAGCAGTTGGAAGCTCTAAAAAGTTGAAATACTGGGTATTGTGATCTTCTACTGAGGACATGTCAAGCAGAGCAGGTTGGAATCGTCTGGAACCCAAGTTTGGCAACATAATGGAGGAATTTGAATGGAAGAATACAAACTCATCTGCCTCTGTACAGTAGCAAAGATAATCAAAGCTGCAAATGCGATCAGTGTGCATTTTGCTGCTGCACACCATACGGGTACCATCTTCATGTAGAGCCTGTAGAGCTAGATGATAGTCGATATGGGCTTTTGTCAAATCTTGGGACTTCTGTGTCATGTGCAACTCTTCCTCGAGCACAGTAGCATGTTCTCTTAACTTGGAGTATTCCCAAAGTAAAGCTGCTACCACAGAGACAAGCAGTCCATTAAAAAGTAAACCCAAACTCATTCTGCAGCCGACCACTGAAGTGTGCATCACTGCTGTTGTTGAAGACCTTCAGTCTCAGAATGAGACAAACATCTGTGACAGGAATTGGGAAGAGAAGACTGATGGAAGGGATGGTGAAGAGGGGGGTAGAGAGGGGAGAATGAGGACAGGGTATGAAATGAGAGCAAGAACAAAGTTAAACATGTAAGATTAAAACCATAACCTGAGGAAATAAGTATTGCTGGATTTCCATTATTAGGGTTCCAATGATACTTATTTAAAAATCAGAGAATATCAGTGTTCACCACATACTTTACTATAAGCAGTATCTGTGAATTAGGGGAAATGGTTGAGGTGGTGGTGGTTGTTCTCATTGTCAGACTGGATAGGGAAACTTTAAATCAAAACCATAAAATTTGAACTTAAGTAAAAACTATGAGCATATGGCTACAACTACATGATGTAGAAATAAATTGAACTACTCTACATTCTATTCAACATCATCCTGATAGCCTGCTCTGCTGGGGAAGATTTTAGTTGTCTGAGACAGAAGAGAGACAATTACAGTGGGAAAAAAGAGCCATCGCATCATTAAAAACTGGTCGTACGTCCCACAGTCAGACGGGCACAAGAAATCAAAAGAGTAAAAGGATAAGGATAATTTCAATTATTGGCTGTACGAGTAAATTGAGTTACGATTGGGAAAAAAATAAAAAATAAAAAATAAAAAAAAAATAAAAAATAATAAAAAATAAAAAATAAAAAATAAAATATATATATATATATATATATATATATATCATAGAAGTCAGGGTACAACTGTTGAGAAACCATTTCCCAGTACCAATGTGACAAGTGGCCGCCATCTTTGTGGAATTAAAAAAATAATAATAATAAAATAAAAACAAGCACTTCAAATGCCTCTAAATCCTCCATAACTAATACATTCGAAAAAAATTACTAAAGCCCAACGCAAAACTCACTCTCCAGACTAGCTCTTTTCAATATCAGGTCACTAGATAATAAAATTAATGTTGATTAATGACACCATTACAACCTATGATCTAGACTTTTTGCTACTGAATGAAATGTAGTTAACAGAAAGTAGCTGTATTTTAAATGAGGCAACACCAGCAAATTTTGATTTTATTAACAAGTGTCGAATTGAAAAAAAAAGTGGTGGTATTACTTTTGTAGCGATTATGTATGAAATAAGAATTGTAATTAATTTAGGATAAATGAATAAGCCGGGAGCTACGTTTGCGTTACTTCCGGTTTATTGTAAAATTTGATTTGACTGTTAAAATCAAACTAATGTCTCAAAGGGAACCACGTAAAATTTTTCAAGTTTAACTTTAGGCGAAATGACGACAAACCTTTTTAAATCAGTCTCAGAATCTGGAGGTTGCTCCACTCTACGACATTTTGAGTCTTAGATTACAGAGGTTTACTTAAATTCAGAACACACACAAAATACAACCAAGAGTGGAATTTTATGGTATATTTAATGAAACACACAACTACAAACTACAAAAAGAAAATAACACTAAGGGTAAATGAAAGAAAGAAAATGAGGCATACGAAAATGGAAAAGAGGACATCATGTGTGTGGTCGCTGGGCTAAACTAAATGAGCGTGTGAGCGTTTAATGCGTTGAGTCAGAGTGTGAGAAGGCAAAGTGGGGATTTCGTATGAAGCTAGTAATTTCCCCACAATTATTAAGCACTGATGTTGCATGGGTGAATATTAACCACATTGTCTGCTTGAAGGGAGTGTCCCTACAATCCTTTGGTCGGGGAAGGAGTCTTTTGAAGACAGGAATCAAGATTTGACAGGAAGCTGCTAATTAGGTTAAGGTCCACTTGACTACACCAGGCATTGTCCTAGTCGCCGTCTCACAGCAGGGCAGCGTGGAGGAATGGGGGTTCTCAGGTGGTCGCGAGTCTCTGTGACGCCTCAAAGTTGCGACATGCATGTTCGCTACACTCTTATTTTTAAGTCATTATTTCAGTGCAAAGAATTTATACTGGGTGATTTGACCTCTTTTGAATATCTCCGTTTTTTTTTAGTTAAAGGTGGCCCAAAGGTTATTGTTTTAATAATTTATAGACCTCCAAGATACAATGGAAAATTTATGGAGGATTTCTTTCAGAACTGCTCTCAGTTATTTGTACTGACAACTATTTTGTCATAACAGGAGACTAACTCATACACTGCCATTGAAGGCTGAATAATTCAAATATCCATGTTAACATAGAGGCCTGGCAGTGATGAACATTCATGTTGACAATAATATGGGGAAAAAAATCTCAAGAACTCTCTGTTGTACTGGACACATTTGACCTCTCTCCAACCCACATGCAAGGTCACGTCTTAGACCTGGTCATCTCTAAGGATGTTGAAATTCTATCAGTTGACATTACGGATATGGCTATTTCTGACCATTTTTCTGTATTCTTACAGATTCTCCCAAAAGTTCTGACAACCTCTATGTCTATTAAGAAAAGGTACATAAATGAGAGTACCGCCACAATTTTATGGAGACCATAGCTGTGCCACAAACTGTGAATGCTGAGACAGTTGATGAACGTTTGGATAATTTCACCTAGAAATTCTCAAATGTCATGAATTAATTTTTGACCTTGAATACATTTTCTGGCCAATACTAGTGCCTCTATTTTTCAGAACACTCAAGGAGATAAACGATAAAGGTTAAAAAAAGTAGCCACAGATGTCATAGCAACAGGACTGTAGTCATTCAGACTTTCTTGGGGACTGGCATGATGGTGGAGTGTTTGAAACAGGATGGTACTTCACACAGTTCCAGAGATCTATTGAAGAGCTGTGTGAAGACTGGAGCGAACTGGTCCTTGCAGACTTTGAGGCAGGATGGGGACACAAGGTCTGGGCCTGCTGTTTTGTTGATCTTTTGTTGTTTGAAGATTCGTCTCACATCATGTTCGCGGATGGTCAACACAGAAGTCAGAGGTGTGATGGTGGTCGGTGGTGTGCCTGGGTGGATGTGGGGTGTGAAAGTGTCCTTTTCAAATCTGCAGTAGAAGGTGTTCAAGTCATTGCCCAGTCTTATTGTTCTCAGCTTGGGTGGTTGGTTGCTTGTAATTTGTTAGCGATTGTAATGCATGCCAGACTGATTTAGGGTCGATCGCGTTAAACTGTTTTTCTAACTTTACTGCATAATTTCTCTTTCCAATGTAAATTTCTTTAGTCAGCTGGTGTCTAGTGTGATTATACAGGGCCTCATCTCCACTTCAATATGCGTCCTCTTTAGCCTGGCCAAGTTGCTTAAGTTTGGCAGTGAACCACGGCTTGTTGTTATTGAACATGCATCATGACTTTGTTGGTACACACACCTCTTCACAGAAACTGATATAGTGTAGACTGCCCGTATATTCATCCAGGCTGCCAGCTAAATTTTCCAAGATACTCCAGTCTGAACACCTTTGAAGTTCTATCTTTGTTTCGTTGGTCCACTTTTTCACTGTTTTCACCGTAGGTCACGCATTTAAGTTCTTGCCTGTATGTCGGTATTAAGTGAATTAAGCAGTGATCAGACGAGCCCAGAGCTGCATGAGGTATGGCACGATATGTGGTATTTAGCATAGTACAGCAATGGTCTAAAATGTTATTTTCCCTGATAGGACAGTCGATGTACTGCTTGTATTTAGGAAGTTTGTGGTTCAGTTAGCTTTGTTGAAGTCCTCAAGAATAAGGAGGGGTGAGTCTGGGCGGTTTTTTCCCCATTTCGTTCACTTGTTCAGTGAGCTTTAGCAGTGTGGCATTCGTGTTAGCTTGAGGAGGTTTTAAACGGTTGAATCCCCGTCAAGCTCGTTGGGCACTATTCCTCAGCCGATTAAATTTTAGCCTCTCCTTCCGCCCTGGTTCCCGTAACGGCAAGCCTGATGCACCTCTCTCGCCTCCATTCCCCCCCTTCAACACCAGGTGAACCAGAGCCCATCCTTCCTGCCTCCTGCTTTGTTGGGGCGGCCACGTGGGAGATTGAACGGGTGCATAAGGAGGCTCAGATGTCAGAGCCGGATCCCAAGACTCAGTTGTTCGTGCCCAATTCCGCGAGCTCTGACGTCATCCAGTGGGCCCACAATTCTAAGCTTACCTACTTACCGGAATCACCCGCACCATCCAGTTCATTCAACAACACTTCTGGTGGCCTAGCCTAGTTAAAGACACCCGGAAATTCGCCCTTGCCTGCTCTGTCTGTGGGCAAGGCAGGGCTTCACATCAACCCCCAGCTGGTCTGCTGGGCCTCTTACACATTCCGACCCGCCCTTGGTCCCACATTTCCTTGAACTTCGTCAACGGCCTACCCCCATCTGAAGGTAACGTCATCCTCACCATAACAGACCGGTTCTACAAGTACCTTTCTTTTTTGTAATAAAAACCCACAAAGACAAGATTGGTTCCTTACTTATTCTGTCAAAAAAATATTTGCCAAAACAACCTCTTCCCAAATTCCCCTCTGCTTTTGAAACCGGTAACCTCCTTGTCAATCATGTGTTTAAACTCCACGGAATTCCCTTGGACAACGTCTCTCGCAAGCTCATTCTGGATGACTCCTTGATTATGGACTTTTATGCTGCGCACACTGAGAAGCCAGGGAGGACGCCAGGAGGCGTCCGTGGGGTGGGGGGTTGGGGATACTGTCATAGTCTGTCACCTGCAGTTCCTTTTTTGGAACTTGGGTGGCGCTTGGTGCCTCACGTTCACCTCTCTCGGTCTCTGTCTCTCTCTCGCTCTCTCTCTCTCTCTCTCTCTCTCTCTCTCTCTCTCTCACTAGTCACCCCCTCCATCCCCCCCTCACCTGGGCACCTGTTCCTCATCAGGACTCATCACTGCCTGTATTTAAGCCTGCCAGATACAAGAGTTCGGCGCCAGAGTATTGACGTACACCTGTAGTACACCAGCCAACTCTCATGACAATTCTTGTAAGTTACTCGACTCCCCGCGATTGGGCTTACCCCATTGTGTTGTAGCGTATTTGAGGGTTAACTAAAAACTTGATTAATTTAGGAGAAAGTAATAAGCCGGAAGCGACACCCGCGTTACTTCTGGTTGAGCGTAATTTTAAGTTGAATCGTTAAAATCAACTATTTTATCTCGCAAAGGGGAACCACGTAACTTTTTATATGTATAAAGTTTAGGGAAAGTGACGAGAAACCTATCAGTCTTGTAATCTGAAGGTTGCTTAATTTTATGAAATTTTGAGTTCTAGATGACAGAGGTTTACTTAAACTCAAAATACAACCAAGACTGGAATTTTATAGTATATTATAGTGTACTATAGTACATAGTATATATGACATCTACATCTACAAGGGATCTAGAGGAAAACACACAAAGGGGTCTAACTAAAGAAAGAAAATAACACTAATAATTATTTTTAAAAAAAGGAAAATAGGCGTACGAAAAGGGAATAGAACATCGTGTGTTGGACTAAAGTTGGAAACATGAGCGTTTACAGCATCCAGTGCGGACGGGAGAGAGAGAGAGAGGACAAAGTTGAGACTTTGTCTGGAGCTAGTAACACCCATCAGCTTGAGTCAGGTCTACAAAATTTCATAAAATGGGTTTAAAATCATATATTAATATAAAATAACCTCAACTTTCTTTACTCACAGGTCAAGCACATAGAATGTCTGTTTATACTTTAGTTTTGGCAAATCAACTGCTTATGGTTCAAATCACATTTCATGCTGCTTGGAGTCAAATCAAGACAAACGATTCTCAAAACTCTTGCAATTGCGCTTGTAAAGTTGACACACTGACACAGACATCAAGGCATACATTTGGAATATTTCTGCAGAGTTCATGAAATTTCAAAACAGGCAATTATCCTTGGTTAAACATCAAATGAGAGTTCACGGGTTGCAGTACTCTCAAACGCCAGTGGGTGGTGCCTTGCGTGCACGTTTGAATATTAAGTTGATTGGTTGTTGCTGTATTTGCATTTCATCGTCAATCGGTCCCCTCCTGGGCTGCTGCCAGTTCAAAGGAAGAAAAGGACTCTTTGATGACTGTAAGCCAAGATTTTGAAGGGACCTGCTTATTACTTTAGGGTCCACTAGGCGTCTTGTTGGTGAAGTATCACAGCAGCGCGGCTTCGAAGAATCAGAATCAGACATTGACAAAAAAAAAAAAAAAAAAGTCACTGAGCAGTAAAGGGTTGCTAGTTATCGGGTAATGTTATCGGGTAACATTTTTTTTGTTTTTTTTGACAATTGTGCAAAAAGATGCAGAGTCCTCTAGCACTTAGAGCAGTTCGAATGACTAATATTGCAATAGTCCGGTGCAATGACCATTGTGCAAAGGGCGCCGAGGCTTCAAGGAGTGTATGCGGTTTAAAGTGACGAGTAGTGCGATAGTCTGGGACAATGTTGCTTGTGCAAATGTTGCAGATACTCCTCAATCAGTGTGCAAATGGAGCAGATGCTACTCTGGCATGAGTGGCCAGTATATGCAAATAGTGCAGCATGGCGAGACAACTACAGTGAGTGCACGAGTAATACATAATTGGCCCCACAGAAATGTGACAACAAACTCAAGTGAAAAAATTGCCAGCATGTTGTAATGAAATTGTAGGTTAGGTGTTTAAGAAGTTGATCGCAAGAGGGAAGAAGCTGTTGGAATGTCTGCTAGTTCTAGTTTGCATTGATCGGTAGCGCCTACCTGAGGGAAGGAGCTGGAAGAGCTGGTGACCGGGATGCGGAGGGTCCGAGAGGATTTTGCACGCTCTTGTCTTAGTTCTGATAGCGTGCAAGTCCTCAAGGGTCGGTAGGGGGGTACGACAATCCTTTCAGCAGTTTTGATTGTCCGTTGCAGTCGGAGTTTGTCCTTTTTGTAGCAGCACCAAACCAGACTGTGATGGAAGAACACAGGACTGATTCGATGACCGCTGTGTAGACCTGTCTCAGCAGCTCCGGTGCCAGGCCGTGCTTTCTCAGAAGCCGCAGGAAGTACATCCTCTGCTGGGCCTTTTTGAGGACGGAGTTGATGTTGGTCGCCCACTTCAGGTCCTAAGAAACTGTCCTTTTCAAATCTGCAGTAGAAGGTATTCAAGTCGTTGGCTAGTGTGCTATTGTTCTCAGCTTGGGGGGATCGTCGCTTGTAATTCATCAGCGATTGGAATGCATGCCAGACTGATTTAGAGTCGTTAGCGGTAAACTGTTTTTCCAACTTTGCTGCATAGTTCCTCTTTGCAATGTTAATTTCTTTAGACAGCTGGTTTCTAGCTCGATTATACAGGGCCTTGTCCCCGCTCTGATATGCATCCTCCTTAGCTTGCCGAAGCTGCTTAAGTTTAGCAGTGAACCACGGCTTGTTGTTGAATGTGCGAAATGATTTTGTTGGTAAACACACAACTTCACAGAAACTGATATAGGATGTAACAGTGTCTGTATATTCATCCAGGCTGCCAGCTGAATTTTCAAAGACACTCCAGTCTGTGCAGTCTAAGCAGCTCTGAAGTTCCATCTTTGCTTCATTGGTCCACTTTTTCACTGTTTTCACTGTAGGCTTCGCGCATTTAAGTTCTTGCCTGTACGTCGGTATTAAGTGAATTAAGCAGTGATCAGACGAGCCCAGGGCTGCACGAGGTATAGCACGGAATGAGTTTTTTACCGTAGTGTAGCAGTGGTCTAAAATGTTATTTTCCCTGGTAGGACAGTCGATGTGCTGCTTGTATTTTGGGAGTTTGTGGTTGAGTTTAGCCTTGTTAAAGTCCCCGAGAATAATGAGGGGTGAGTCCGGGTTTTTTTTTTCAATTTTGTTGACTTGTTCGGCGAGCGTTAGCAATGCGGTGTTCGTGTTAGCTTGAGGCGGAATGTAGACTCCAGCCAGGATGAATGATGAGAACTCACGCGGCGAGTAGAATGGCTTACAGTTCAAAAACAGCAACTCAAAATGCGGGCTGCAGTGTGTGCTGAGCTCCGTGACGTCCGTACACCATTTTTCGTTGATATAGAAGCATATCCCGCCGCCCTGTGTTTTCCCCGATGATTCCATGTCGCGGTCCGCTCGATGAGTATGGAATCCGGGAAGCATGACGGCGCCATCGGGTACAGCGTCGCCACATGGCGGCGGTACGGCTGAAGTCTTTACTGGTCTTTAACAGAAGATGAAGCTCGTCCATTTTGTTGGGTAGGGAGCGTACATTCACGAGGTAGATCGACGGGAACGCCAATCTGTATCCTCTCTTGCGGAGTTTCACCTGAATGCTGCCACGCTTCCCTCTGTGGCGCCGTTTCCGTCTCCATGCGCCAAAAACTGCGGACGCCGCTCCGGTGAGTAATTCGGTGAAAAAACTGTGCGGATTTACGAAAGTCCGGAGTAGCCTCTATGATGGTTAGCAGGTCTCCCCCTGTGTAAGTGAGTCGTGTAAGGTCTCCAAAGACGGACGAAAAACACAAAAACAAAAACAATACTAGAGAGCGCGCTACCGAGGCGACCACACTGGTAGGCGCCATCTTGGTAAGAATGCCGTTTATCAAGCCGTGGGGAGTCACTGTGTCACCTTAGTTTGCGGGAAGCATGTCCGCTACAGTGTTTTTCTCCTCCTCCAGTGCTCCCTCCGTGTCACCTGCCTCCCCGTCTGTCCCAAGCACTTCCTCCTGCCCGAGCCCCCACTTCCTGCACGTTCCCTGCTTCGGCCAACCACCCTCACTCCTCGAACATCCAGCCTACGAGATATCCTTCAATAACCATTCTCAGTTACTTCCTCCACTTCTGCCTGCTTTTGGGTCCAATTCATCATCACACGATCACCGATCGTCACACAGTGCATTTTCCGTTTTTTATTTTTGAAAAAAATACTGTTACCATTTGGAGGTTTTTATTTCAAATGCATTTGTATTTTACTCTAACGGTTAATGACTTGAAAAATATACAGATTTTAATTTGCATCGTCAGTTTAGGAAAATCAGAGAAAAATATAATTTGCAGAATAATTTGGAACACCGTGAATGACAAGCAGTAATTATGGCTCAACATCCCCCTCACAACAACCTAAGGTGGAGAGTACACACACTGATGATGCAATGACTGCGCGCTTAGAGCCGAAATTTACTCTGTAGTAGTCACGATTCAATATAAAATATGTTAGAGCGAGCAATTGTTGTGCACTATTGACGATATACACAGGGAAACAAGGAGGGCTGCATTTTCGCAGCGCAAATAGTTTTTTTGATATTTAGGCTCCAGCTCAGCCATGCCCATAAAAGGGATGAAGGTAGAAAATAGATCGAAGGATTCTCTTGAATAGTTAAGCTCACCGCACACTGAGCGCCGCTGCTGAACCCGATTGAACTGTTGTGCAGTGTGCGGGGTTTGGCAACTCACGAAACGAGTCGAGAAGTGACAAACAGCAAACAGCAGCAGCACAGGGTAATGTTAGTTGCTCTTGAAATATTTGTATTATATTTCATTTTTGTTTTTTCATTTTTGTCTTAATCAACTGACTGACAAACCACTGACTGTAGGCCAAATTTATACCGTCTATACCGTGCACCCCTAATTATAACCAATATATTGTGACAGAGCAAAATTGTCTGAAGACTTGACTTAGACTTTCTTAACCCAAGTGATGACTTGAGGTGACTTGCTTAAAATTTAGTTAGGACTCGTTTGATTTTTGCCAGTCATGTGACTTGCTTGAAACTTTAAGGTAAAGACTTGTTGTGACTTTCTCCCACTACAGCCAAGTACCACCATAATTAATTAGAACATCAAGGTACCATACAATAGCTTAAAGAGACAATGTTTAGAAATCATTTTTAGGGGTAAAAATAAGTCTTTCAAAATGATGGCTGACTTTATTATTGTCAGAAATATGTTAAAACCTCTGTAGCATAAACAAAAATCATATTGCGATATTGGACTGCTTTATGTGCCATCAATTAATTTAGGTTGATATCAAGATTGCATGTGTGGACATGGTATTTGGCTTGCCCAGTCGTCCACAACAACAACTCTTCCTGTAGATGTGAGGATGTAAATGACTAATTGAATGGTGATTCAAAACCTCATCTCACATAAATTTGGCAATTAATTACTGTGGTCAGGGTATCTTCCAGTCGAAAAGACATAGTCAAGCCAGATGCCACAACAATTGTTAATACGATGCATTACAGTAACATGCCACCAGTGCGCTGCGACTCCCAACTTTAAAAGCCTTACAAATAATACATGGACATCAATGCTTTAAAATTATTATATAAAATAATATTTGCTGCCCGATGACAGCTGGGATAGGCTCCAGCACGCCCGCGACCCTAGCGAGGAGAAGCGGCTCAGAAAATGGATGGATGGAATAATATTTGTTATCTCGCAAACAGTCTACTTCTGGGAGAAAGTAAACTGTCCCAGGATTGCACCCAGGAAAGTTCTTAAGTTGCATCTGAAAATAAAGTTTATTACAAATCTGCATGTAGCTACAACATGCCTGCAATTACACCCTATTTCAAAAAAATGATTAAAAATAATCCCTTAAGTATCGCAGAAAAAGTCCACTTCTGGGGGACACTAGAGAGTCACTAGACCAATAACTAGCGGACCGCGGTCTTGGTCCGGACCCAGAATCTGTCCCAAACGGACCCACACCACAGCAAAAAAAGAAATGTAATGATTCAAGACATACAGGGTGTTTCTATTTTAAGCGGAGCAGCATTACAGGCTTTACGGTAGCGGCGAAACATAACAACCAATCACATGTGAGTTCAGCACCCCTCTTCAGCCCCCCTCTTCAGCCAATCAAATCTATATCTCAGGCGTATTCACTGACTGCGCACAGACCAGGCAGAGGAGGAGAAATGTAGAAAGGGAGCGTGATAAGAGACTCAGCATAGAAGGTGAGCTAAAGGCAGAGAAAGATCAGAAAATGACCGGTAAAGCAAGAAACATTTGGAACAAATGATGCTTAAAATGGAACGGCCAGAGTTATTTTTGTTTATACTTTTCAAAGTTTTCAGTGGGAAGTTCCCACTGGGAGAGCTTCTTCAAAGTACATATACGTGAAACACCATTCTGAAACAAAACAAACGTTTTGAACAAACATAACCACTTAAACGGTTCAGTTGTTAAGATTTGTTAAATTCAAATGTAACGTTGAGACTTCACTGGTGTGTCAAGATCCCAAACAGAAAAGAGGAAAGGTTAAGCACTTTATTTAAACACGTATAACTTTCTCTTTTTATTTACTTTCTCTTATTATGAAATGCAGCGCTACTTTTATTTAGTAAATGAGAGAACATTACACTGGAGGTTTGAGCTCATATGTGTGATTACTCTTGGCAGAATTTGTGAGACACTATATTTTATTTTTAGTGGGATTCATTGTAAGGCATTGCAGAAAAGCACAATCATTAACTAAATCTTAAAGAATGAGATGGTCATTATTGAAGTCTTTGGTCATATTAAAAATAATATTTCAGAAATTCTGCCAGGGTATGTAAAATGAGCACATATAACAATACTATAGGCAGGCTACTTAAAAATCTATATCACAAAAAATAGACAAAATGATCTCCCGGACCTTTGCTTCAAGAAATGTTTTCGATCTGGACCTTTTAAATTTTTAGTTGAATACGCCTGCACTAGATCATCCCAGGATTCCCCAGGAAGTGTCATACAGATCTGGGGTGTTACTTATCAAAGAGTCCGTAGGATTCTTACTCAAAGTCTACATACGCACAAAAGCTGAAAAGGGTGTACGACTCCCAAAAAATCCTATCAAACCATGTGCATGCACACCTGTAGGGAATTTGCTTTGATAAGTAAAAAAAACTGTTTTTTTTTTTTAAAATAAAACAATTGCAGCCCATCGACAGTGTTACTGCTACTACAATGAAAAGTCATTTGAATTTACTTAATATAATTTTATTATTTTTTAGGTTTCCATCAGTTTACCTCATTTGAATCATGTGCAAGTGATGATCAAGTTAAGGACTTTTTTCCAGTGTGGTAGCATAATGTTGCAAATGGATAGGGTGTCATGGCTGAGAGACGAACCCGGAAAAGCACTGCATGTTCAATATTTTATTGCAAACAAAATACTAAACATGAAACAAATAAAATAAAAGAAGTGGTTTAATGTGTCCTTCATTTATTCATCTACACGAGAGGTCGGCAACTAGCAGCCCACCAGCTGACGTTTGCCAAGGCACGATAATGAGCCAGGCTGCTACAAGCGCAATGGGGCGAAGCTGCTATCGCGCTCCCTTTACTTCCTTGTTACAGTATCTAAGCACCTGACTTGCCGAGTAACCCATGTGTCAGAAGAAATACACTGATTGGCTGACTTTCCCATGTGACTCCCCAAGTGATCCAAATGCAGCGTCACCGTTTAATGGGGGAAGTACTTTCTGCAAAACGGCGGCTGCGCCAGCTGTAACTGTTGATGAGGGATGTGCAATAAATAATCACCCAATAAAAAATAGTGATATTAACTAATGGGAATTACAGGACACATCAGCATCACTTTGAACGCACCTTGCCTGTCTGAGCGTCGCTTTGCAATCGATCGGGCGAGACATGCTCCTCATGTAATGGGAACAAGCGAGGCTGTGTGATGAGCTGGCAGCCCGGGCTTTTATTTTATTTATTTTTTTTGTCCCGTTCGGCTGTTAGGTCAAGCAAGAATGGAAGTTCTGTATCCCTTTTATGCCGGAACAGTTTTACTATGTCACAGTGGAGTTCGTAAGTTTTCGCTGTGGTTTCTTATTATTATAATTGAAGTTTATTGAGAATCAGAGTCAATCAGTCGAACAGAACAAAGTTTCTCGAGGGGAGAGAGAAACAAAGACAAAAGACAAAGCACTAATTGTAAACAGGATGAGAGAAGTAAGTCATTACATTATCTACAACAATGAAACATTAAATATGAGTGTTACATGGGGTCTAGTGCTACACCCTGTGAGGGAAGGACAGGACAAGATAGAACAGGACAAGGACAGGAGAAGAAGCATGCAGGACAAGGGTCGCGAACCCAGCTGTACAACTGAAGTGTGGTGGGATTAACTATGTAAATTATAAAAGTCTACAGGACGAGAGTATAAGTGAGGGGATACACAAGCGATTTGCATATTCATGAGTTATTTGTCGCAATAAGTGCATGGCCCCACACCCAGTGAAAGACTCCCAAGGGTGTGTGCCTGCGGACATGCAAGTGAATTGACACCGTTTTACATGCACAAAGACTGACAGAAGTGTCCTGTAATTGCTGTGCACGGAGGCTGAGGACCCCACCCAATAAACACCCAGCCCAGGCTTTTAGCTCAGTGCTCGACGGACTCGACTTCCAACCAGTTACGCGGTAGTGGTCCCCGGTGTGACTGGACGGCGCAGGATCGCCATGATACACTCATGCGGCGGTGAACCTCCACTCCAAGCAACCACCACCACTCCGCGCAACCCTCGTCCTCGCTGCAACCTCGTTGCAGATGAGACAAGTTGGCTCGGCAATTATAAATGCAGATGAACACACTTTTCCTTCCAGTCTCCACTCTCTGTACTTCTTACAAATATCAAAATGTTCCTCGATTTCGGCGTCCAAAATCACACATTTATAGGATTTTGACACGAGTGACAGGTATATCGACGTTATAAACTATTGTTATTCTTGTTTTTTGTCAAGTTTGATGTACATCTGACGATTAGTTTGTTCTCGGCGTGGTCAGGAATGAGCGATAGAAGGTTAGTCGGACGTTTGCTATTTGCTGAACATTCAGTTCTCACATGCTCATACTTGGCCTCATAACTACATTTTCCACCATATCACCTTTAGTAAGTGGAGGACCATTTCAGAAACTCAGAAAAGTCGCAGCTGAATTTGTTGTCACTACGAATGTATATGCAATAACAGCAACAACGGCACTTGATTCAATATTTGGCTTACTGTCTGTGTTAGGGACTGTCTAAAAATTACACATCGCAGGAATGAAAATAACAGCTATGGCAAATTCATTTATTTTAAAATATTAAGTATTTGGTCCGAGGCCTAACTTACTTGCCGACCCCTGATCTATACAGTTGGGAGCAGTTGGTGAGCACTAGTAGGCTGCAGCCCAGTTTCACCCTCGCTTCCCCTGTGCACGCCACAAGCCAAATACAACTTCGCTATCAAAATACATTTATACCCAAGGGGCACTTCAAAAGGCATGAGCTGCATCATTAAAAAAGGACTGCCAAAACAACAAATCCTTCACAAAGTGAAAATCAGTATAGCCTATATTTTTTATTTTAAGTGAAACTGGGACCAGGGCGGCACGGTGGCCGACTGGTTAGAGCGTCAGCCTCACAGTTCTGAGGACCCGGGTTCAATCCCCGGCCCCGCCTGTGTGGAGTTTGCATGTTCTCCCCGTGCCTGCGTGGGTTTTCTCCGCGTACTCCGGTTTCCTCCCACATCCCAAAAACATGCATGAATTGGAGACTCTAAATTGCCCGTAGTGCGAATGGTTGTTTGTTCCTATGTGCCCTGCGATTGGCTGGCAACCAGTTCAGGGTGTACCCCGCCTCCTGCCCGATGACAGCTGGGATAGGCTCCAGCACGCCCGCGACCCTAGTGAGGAGAAGCGGCTCAGAAAATGGATGGATGGATGGAAACTGGGACCTTATTCATCATAGAGTGCGTAGGATTCCAGCCAAAAGTTTGCGTGTATGCTCAAAAGTTGAAAATTGTGTACAACCCAAAACCCATCAAACTGTGTGTACGCACACCTTTGGAGAATTTCTGTGTATGCATACCTAGGGAATTTTCCTTGACAAGTCACAGTTCCACTTAGGAAAAAGTGCACGTGGATCCTGCAGCAAAATCAACTCCTGATTATGAATGAGACATCCTGACATGTATTGTGATGGGTGAATTATGGTGACGACAGAAACAATTCGGAAAAAAAGACAATTCCTGGCGACTGAAGTTGACATGCTTATTGGTGAGGTGGAGGCAAGGTGTGTTTTTTGGTGGCTGTGGAAGTGCCACAACAAATAAAACGAAACGCAGCGAGTGGCAGGAGGTGACTGCTGCAATGAACACAGTGAGTTAAACACGGAGGACTCGAGAGCAGTGTTTCAGAGTCAGAATCATCTTATACGCAAACCAATATACGCTACAATACCGACCAGCTTGATCTTGTTTTAATCTGACTGCATCACCTTCTCCCGATCATTCAGGTGTTCATTGGCAAACTTCAGACAGGCCTGTACTTCTTGAGCAGGGGGACCTTACGGGCACTGCGGGATTTTAATCCATTACAGTGTAGTGTGTTACCAATGGTTTTCTTGGTGACTGTGGTTCCAGCTGCCTTGAGACTATTAACAAGCTCCTAGCGTGTAGTTCAGGGCTAATGCCACACTTTTCTTATCGTCACTGATATGCCATGAGGTAAAATCTTGCGAGGAGCCCCAGACTGAGGGAGACTGACAGTCATTTTATGTTTCTTCTGTAGCCCATCTAATCCCCATGTAAAATGGGGCCTAGACTGATTTTATTCTATTCGTTTGGGTTTTAAAGTCAATATTCCCCAATTACCAACTTTTGAAAAATACCATGTAACTGTAACTTATGAGTAAATAGACTGACACGAAGACATGAAATTTAAAAGCAGCTTTAGTAATGAAATTCTAGTAGTTTGAAAAAAATAAACAACTCACCAGAAGAAAATACAAAACACAAATAAAATCTTGATTGAATAAATAAATAAATTGAACCAATTCTGTAGAAAATACTTTTTTCAAAAAACCTTCAATTTTATCTATCCGTCCATTTTCTTCCGCTTCGCTGAGGTTGGGTCGCGGGGGCAGCAACTTAAGCAGGGAAGCCCATCCACTTCGTCCAGCTCTTCCAGGGGAATCCCAAGGCGTCTGATTCTCATCCCAGCCGCTTCACAATCGGCTGCAAACCGCTTCAAGCGAGACTTGAAGATCAGGGCTTGACGAAGCGACCAGAACCACATCATCTGCAAAAAGCAGAGACATAATACTGACGTCACCAAACCGGACCCCTCAACGCCTTGGCTGCCCCTAGAAATTCTCTCCATGAAGGTAATGAATAGAATCGATGACAAAGGGCAGTCTTGGCGGAGGTCCAACTCTCACTGGAAACATTCAACTTATTGCCAGCAATGTGGACCAAACCTCCCTCCCGATCCCAATCACACCCTTCTAGGTCTCACCCTCATTGCCCACGTGAGTGCTGAAATCCACCAGAAGAACAAGGGAGTCCCCAACAGGGGCGCTCTCCACCATACTCCAAAAAGGGTGGGTACTCTGAACTGCTACTTGATTGATACGCACAAAAAACTGTCAGGACACATCCCCACACCCGAAGGCAGAAGGAGGCTACCTTCTCCTTGACTGGGTTGAACCCCAATGTACAGGCACCGAGACGTGAGGATATCAGTATGCCCACACCTCTCACCGTGGGCAACTCCAGAGCGGAAGAGAGTCCAACCCCTCTAAAGAAGACTGCAGAGGCATGCAAAGTCCAAATTGTGTGTCGAGGTGAGCCAGACACAGTTGGAATTTCTTGACCTCGCACACAAACTCAGGCTCTTTCCCTGCCAGAAAAGTGATGTTCCACATCCCTAGAGCTAACTTCTGTAGCCGAGGATCGGACCACCAAGGTTCCCGCCTCAGCCGCCGCCCAGTTCATATTGCATGGGAAGGGGAACCCACGTTGCCTTTTCGGGCTGTACTCGGCCGGGACACCTGGGTGCAGACCAAGCCACTAGGCGCTTACCATCGAGCCCCACCTCCAGGCTTGGCTACAGAGGGGGGCCCCGGTGACCCACATCCGGGAAAGGGAAAACAAGGTCCAAATATTTTTCTCATTTGAAGGGATTCTTTGTGTCATGCTTCATCTGGTCCCTCACCAAGGACTTGTTTGTCATGGGTGACCCTATCAGGGGCATTAGGCTCCAGACAACTTAAATCCTAGGATCATTGGGACACACAAACCCCTCCACCACGATGACGGCTCCAGGAGGGGACCTTCAAATTCGTTTCTCAAATTATATCAATGTGCAACATATAGTTTTACAACCTAAGCCGCCATATAATAAAACAAAAGACAAACCACAAGAAATTACGGTGCAGGCCTGTTCACTGAAGTCCAGAAGATGGCGTCCTCGCCAAATAAATTGTTCTACTTACAGTTCAGAAGAGGGTAAACTCCGTAATCGTTGATCCCAGTAGATGATGTGATGTTCCAATAAAGAATACAGTCTTCCAAAAGATGCTCGACAGTCAGATGAAGCACAGTTATATCTAGCAGTGTCTCACAGTAAATGTGAGAAATCCATTGTAATCCAGCTACCTTGAGTATCCAAAGTTCTTGCTCACTCCTTTTGTGCAGCTGCTGACATTTCCTATTCTCTCTCGCTCTCGTACAGTGTAGACACTTTTTTGCTCGCTCTGCTTGCTTCACTTCTGTTTACATTTTTTCTTGCTGATAAGCTTGTTTTTCTTCAAACTAAATTAGAAGCAGCGACTCCTTGATATTTTTAAACCTGTGGGACTGCACTTTTTTTGGAGATACAGTTGCTATATTCCAATATTTTCTGATACCCTCTCACCATTACGTGCGCATGGCCTGCTAACTAGCACAAGCCTGCTATTAGCAACAAGACCAGCAATCAAGATGTCTCCCTTTACCACTGAGGACTATCACGGACTGCTGCAGAGGATGTCAATCCTGGAAACGAAAATCCACCGTCTTGAAGTATATGTGGATGTAAATGGACAGTCGGGGAATTAAACCACTCTACCGATGTCTCAAAATAGTGAGCAGAAGTGTGCCAACAGACGGATGTGGTCTGTGGAAACGGTAATGGAGCAGCCAACAGTTCTCCTGGGAATTTTCTGGGAGCAAAGCCCAAAGATATGGGACAACATCGAAAAGGGAGGACACAACACCAGCAGATTACCGAGGAATCCAGCTGGGCTGCGTTGCGGGCTGCTTCAAACCCGAGTGAGCGGCCGTGGACGGTCGCTACCGTGAAGGGCAAGAGAAGAGGACACAAGTCAATGCAATACATTGACATCAGACTTACAAATAGATTTGAGCAACTTTTACAAGACCCTGGCCAAGAATGCTCATCCTCCACCACTCCTGAAAGGTATGAAACTAAATTACACAAGAAAAAAAAAATGACACCCCAAATGTTAGTAGTTGGTGATGGAGCTGTCAAGGATGTGAAACGTTTTTGCAGTGAGAAGACCACCAAAGTACTGTGTTTTACCAATTACATGGTGTGATATCTCTAAAAAAAATCCTGCAGATCACCAATCAGCACCCAACTGAGAAATATGTCATTATACTCACAGGGGCCCTATGTTCTCAAGCAGCAATCCGAGGTACTGAAGTGAGATTTCATTGCTCTCCGAACAAAAGTGCAATGTTTGGATGTTGAAGTTTTTATTAGTGGACCTCTCCCACTTGTACGATTTGGAGATGAACGTTTCTCTAGTCTCAGTCAATTAAATAAGTGGCTCAAAGAAGTGTGTACTGCACTATCCGTGAGTTTCATTGACAATTCTGCATTTTTTTGGGAGCGAAGACATCTTTACAAGGCACACGGTTTCTGTCTAAATAGACAAGGGGTTAAATTACTGGCTGCCAACATTTTCTACTTTGTACGTCATTCAGCGGCCCAAAAAGAAAACACTGGCCTTGGTGACACGGCTGAAGGACAAAAAGATGCTGTTGTTCCCAAACAATCAGAGGAACAGGAGATAAGGCGACACGAGGCGCAGACGGATTGATCAGCATCATCCAAACAATCGGAGGAGCGAATGACAAATGAGATGAGCCAGCACCTTGAATCTCCCACAACCCTCCCTGCCCCATTGGCGCAAAACTCACTCTCTACTAGCCTAAATTCTCTGCTTGGTGTGACGGACATGATGAAGACTATTGTCAATATTGGAATCCAACGCACACCACGCCAAGACCTACCTCCCATCCCCCCTCGCCTGAAACCACCGTCCACGATGCGAAGAGCCCCTCCTCCACCCTTGAAGAACCTTATCTGCGAATCTGACTGATATCTTTTCCAGAATAAGTCAGGCATTTTTTATCCCTGTTATTACAATGGACAGAAAGTTGGTCAAAGAACTATGGCACCAAAAAAGTTGAACTAAAAAACTTAGTGAGGATAAAATGTGAACCTATCAAACCATTGACTCCAGTTATCTCTGCGAGACTAGCTCTTTTCAACATAAGGTCACTGGGTAATAAATCGATGCTGATTAATGACATCATAACAACCTATGATCTGGACTTTTTTGCTACAAAATGAAACGTGGTTAACAGAAAGTTGCTGTAATACCAAATTAAATGAGGCAACACCAGCAAATTTGAATGATATTAACAAGTGTTGAATAGTGAAAAAAGACAGTGGTATTGCTGTTATTTTTAAGTCATTATTTCAGTGTAAAGAAATTATACCGGGTGATTTTAGCTCTTTTGAATATCTCTGTTTTTTAGTTAAAGGTGACCCAAAGGTTATTGTTTTAAGAATTTATAGGCCTCCAAGATACAATAGAAAATTTATGGAAAACTTTTCAGAACTACTGTCAGTTATTTGTACTTACTACAACTATGTCATAACGGGAGACTAACATTCATTTTGACAACAACATGGAAAAAAAATCTAAAGAACTCTGTTATACAAGACACATTTGACCTCACTCAACATATTAAGAGTTCAACCCACACTCAAGGTCACATCTTAGACCTGGTCATCTCTAAGGATATTGAAATTCTATCAACTGACATTAAGGATATGGCTATTTCTGACCATTTTTTTTGTATTCTTTAAATTACAGATTCTTCCAAAAGTTCAGACAACCTCTATGTCTATAAAGAAAAGGTACATAAATGAGAGTACCGAGACTAAGTTTATGGAGCCCAGTGCTGTGCCACAAACAGTGAATGCTGAGACAGATGAACTTTTGGATAATTTCACCTGTAAAATCTCAAATGTCATGAATGCTGTCGCTCCTATTAAAACTAAGACAATCTTGAGGCGACCAAGAACACCGTGGAGGAGCGGAATGATGGTCAAGACCTCTAAATCAAAGTGTAGGAAAGCAGATGATAAAATGATACTACATCTGAAGCCACCCAGGAAAAACTCTGTTACCATGTCAGAATTTGATACAGTTGACCAAAAAACTGTTGAGAAAACAGTTCAGCAGCTGAAACCATCAACGAGCTGTCTTGACTCAATACCATCTGACTTTTTCAAAGCTATTGCAAAGTTTGTGCTAGCTGATTTGCAGCAAATAATCAATTGCTCACTTCCGTCAGGCAAGTTTCCTAAAGCTCTTTAAGTAGCTCCCATTAAGCCTCTGCTAAAAAATAGAACGCTGGACGCTTTCATGTTAGCAAGCTATAGACCCATCTCAAATTTCCCTTTCATAGCCAAGATTGTTGAGAAAGTTATTTTTAATCAACTCAGCAATTTCTAGAACTTAAATAGACTTTTTGACAAATTTCAATCAGGTTTCCGAACTCATCACAGTACAGAATCTGTTCGATCAAAGTACTAAATGATATAAGGTTGAATACTGACTGGGGAAATGTGTCAATTCTGGGCTTGTTGGACCTCAGTGCGGCTTTTGATACGGTAGTTCATAATATACTGCTGAACAGGTTGGAAACGTGGGTAGGACTAAATGGAACAGTCCTTAAATGGTTCAGGTCCTACATGGAGGAAAGGAGCTTTTTTGTAACCATTGGAAGTGTTCAATCTCATCGAATGGCAATGACCTATGGGGTCCCTCAAGGGTCAGTTTTTGGACCGCTCCTGTTCAGCCTGTATATGCTACCCTTGGGTCAAATTCTTCAGAGCTTTAATTTTGACTATCATCGTCATGCAGATGAAGCACAGTTATATCTAGCAGTGTCTCCAGATGACTACAGTTCAATTGAGGTGTTTGTGTCACTGTTAATCAATAAAACAGATAACTGGATGAGCCAAAATCTTCTTCAATTAAAGCACAATAAAACTGTGGTAATTGTTTTTGGCAACAAAGAGGATTGCTGTTAGTAAATACCTGGAGTCACTCTCTTTAAAAACCAAAGACAAAGTCCGAAACCTTGGTGTTCTGATAGATTCCGACCTTACTTTCAAGACTCATATCAAATCAATGACTAAAACTGCCTTTTACCATCTGAAGAACATATCCAGAGTGAAGGCTTGCATGTGTCAAGCAGACCAGGAGAAGCTCATCCATGCTTTTATCTCAAGTAGACTTGACTTATTGTAATGGTATTCTGACTGGACTCCCCAAAAAGAGCATTAAACAGATGCAGCTCATTCAGAATGCTGCAGCTCAGGTTCTGACCAGAACAAAGAGGTCAGAGCACATTACTCCAATTCTCTTTAGAGTCTTTACACTGGCTTCCGGTCAGCTTTAGAATAGATTTTAAAGTTTTGCTACTGGTCTATAACTCACTAAACGGTTTAGGTCCTGAATACATGAATGAAATGCTAATAGAATATAAACCCCGTAGGGTTCTGAGATCGACACACTCGGGTCAAATAGTGGAGCACAGTGTCCAAAGCAAACATGGTGAAGCAGCATTTACTTTTATGCTGCACACAAATTGAATAAGTTGCCAACAGAAGTGGGAATGTTAAGTCCAGGTTAAAAACTCTTCTTTTTTCTCATGCTTTTTAGAGCATTTCCCCTTTTAAATGATATTTCTTGTACTGTATGCTGTTTTAATTGTACTTTTAAAAGTTTTGTAAGCTGTTTTTTTTCTTTGTTTTTAAATGCTTGTAATCATGTAAAGCACATTGAGTTACCTTGTATATGAAATGCGCTAAAAAATAAATTTGCTTTGCTTTGCTTCCACTGACACGCCTTCCCATGAGGAAGCAGAGTCTCGGGACTCAGAGGTGGGTTCTCCTATCTCTGGGGTTGACGTCACCAAAATGGTTAAAAAGCTCCTCGGTGGCAGGGCCCCGGGGGTGGATGAGATCCGCCCGGAGTTACTGAAGGCTCCTGTATGTTGTTGGGCTGTCCTGTTTGACGCGTCTCTGCAAGATCGCGTGGACATCGTGGACAGTGCCTCTGGATTGGCATACTGGGAGGGTGTGTTCCAACTATTGGGGGATCACACTCCTCAGCTTCCCTGGTAAGGTCTATTCAGGGGTTCTGGAGATGAGGGTCCATCATCTCATCGAGTAGAATCTCAGATTCAAGAGGAGCAGTGTGATTTTCGTCCTGGCCGTGGAATAGTGGACCAGCTCTACACCCTCTGCAGGGTCTTTGAGGGTGCATGGGAGTTCGCCCAACCGGTCTACATGCATTTTGTGGACTTGGAGAAGGCATTCAACCGTGTCCCTCGGGCAGTCCTTTGGGGTGGTGCCCCTGGAGTATGGGGTACCGGACCCACTGATACGGGCAGTTAGGTCCCTGTACGACCGGTGTCAAAGTTTGGTCTACATTGCCGGCAATAAGTAGGATTCATTTCTAGTGAGAGTTGGACTCCGCCAAGGCTGCCCTTTGCCACTCTTCTGTTCATAACTTTTATGGACATAATTTCTTGGCCCAGCCAAGGTGTTGTAGGGGTTGGTTTGGTGAATAAATATTACGACCCTGCTTTTTGCAGATGATGTGGTTGTTATGGCTTCATTATATAAAACCGTGATCTTCAACTCCCGCTGGAACAGTTTGCAACCAAGTGTGAAGCGGCTGGGATGATAATCAGCACCTCCAAATGTGAGACCATGGTCCTCAGTTGGAAAAGGGTGGAGTCCCCTCTCCGGGTAATGACCTCCTCACTACCGCCGACTCTGGACTTTGTTCCATCCACATCCTATTCGACTTGACTGAAGAATTTTGATGCTATCTCACACGCCATTCTCAGTAGGCTCTCTGCCACTGGTATTACACACACACAAACACACACACACACACACACACACACACCTCAACTGGTTCCACTCCTCTGTCTTCACTCCCACTTCATTCAGCTCAAATCTCAAATCAAATCCGATATCCTCACCAGTGACATCAGGTGTTCCCCAGGGCTCCCAGTTACATACAGAGTACAATATAAAATTATTTTCCACACGTTCATGGAAATCCAAAATCTCGGTCCTCCTTATTTGTCCGACCTCCTCCATATCGCCACTTCCATTCGCTCCCTCAGATCCTCCTCTCTCCACCTTACTCTCCCCCCAGCACCATGGGAAGCAGAGCTTTCAGCCACTCTGCTCCCCAACTCTGGAACTCCTTGCCACCTGCCACCCGTAACATTGACTCCGGACTCAAAACTCACCTTTTCAAGACTACCTACTCCCTTTCCTAATGCTGCAATTTCAATGCCATGTTTCATGTATTTTATAGGTATTTATTGTGTGTGTGTGTGTGTGTGTGTGTGTAATGATTCATTTTAGCAACGATTTGATTCATATCATATCATCATTGCCGATTAGTTTCAAGGACGATATTGTTCATTTAGAACGATACAATCTGAAAGGATTCAGTGGCTACAAATCGATTCTGTAACTTTTTAGCCAAAAATTCATCCAGTGTGACAATGAAACAAATACCTGCATACTGGACAGTGCAGGTGAAATTTCCTAGACTCCTGTTGTTTCTTGTACGGGAATGCGGTGAAATTAATTATGGTAATTAAATATAAAGATTTTACTGAAGTACTTTCCTTTTGTCTTATTGTGTACTGTACTGTGGGTGTTTTCCAATAGACTATAAGTCTGCTTAATAAAATTTCCATCCATCCATCCATCCATTTTCTACCGCTTATCCGAGGTTGGGTCACAGGGGCAGTGGCTTTAGCAGGGACGCCCAGACGTCCCTCTCCCCAGCCACATCCTCCAGCTCTTCCGAGGGGATCCCGAGGCATTCCCTGGCCAGCCGAGAGATGTAGTCTCTCCAGCATGTGGTTGACATGATGATTAGGAGAAATGTTGATATATTGTATGTCCAGGAGCCCAGGTGGAAAGGCAGTAAGGCTAGAAGTTTAGGGGAAGGGTTTAAATTATTTTACCATGGTGTAGCTGGGAAGAGAAATGTATTTATTTTATTTTATTTGTATGTATTTTTATTTTAAAAGAAGAGTTGGCTAAGTATGTCTTGGAGGTGAAAAGAGTATCAGATCGAATGGCTGAAACTTGAAATTGAGGGTGTTATGTATAATGTGATTAGTGGCTATGCCCCAAAGGTAGGATGTGATCGAGAAGTGAAAGAGAAATTCTGGAAATAGCTCAATGAAGTAGTTCTCAGCATCCCAGACAGAGAGAGAGTTGTGTTTGGTGCAGATTGTAATGGACATGTTGGTGAAGGAAATAGGAGTAATGGAGAAGTGATGGGTAAGTACACCATCCAGGAAAGGAACTTGGAGGGGCAGATGGTGGTAGACTTGGCAAAAAGGATGCAAATGGCTGTAGTGAACACTTTTTTCCAGAAGAGGCAGGAACATAGGGTGACCTATAAGAGCGGAGGTAGAAGCATGCAGGTAGATTACATCTTGTGCAGACAATGTAATCTGAAGGAGGTTACCGACTGTAAGGTTGTGGTAGTAGAGAGTGTGGATAGACAGCATAGGATGGTGGTGTGTAAGATGACTCTGGTGGTGGGGAGGAAGATGAGGAAGACAAAGGCAGAGCATACAACCATGTGGTGGAAGCTGAGACAGGACGAGTGTTGTGCAGCTTTTTGGGAAGAGGTGAGACAGGCTCTCGGTGGACAGGAGGAGCTTCCAGAAGACTGGACAACTGCAGCCAAGGTGATGAGAGAGGCAGGCAGGAGAGTACTTGATGCATCTTCTGGCAGGAAAGGAGAGAAGGAAACTTGGTGGTGGAACCTCACAGTACAGGAAATCATACAAGGAAAAGGGTTAGCTAAGAAGAAGTGGGACACTGAGAGGACCGAAGAGAGGCGAAAGGAATAAATTGAGATGCGACATAGGGCAAAGGTAGAGGTGGCAAAGGCCAAACAAGAGGCATATGATGACATGTATGCCAGGTTGGAAACTAAAGAAGGAGAAAAGGATCTATACAGGTTGGCCAGACAGAGGGATAGAGATGGGAAGGATGTGCAGCAGATTAGGGTGATTAAGGATAGAGATTGAAATATGTTGACTGGTAACCAGTAGCGTGCTAGAAAGAATGCAAAGAATACTTCGAGGAGTTGATGAATGAGGAAAATGAGAGAGAAGGGTAGAGTACAAGAAGTGAGAGAAGTGTGGTGCACCCGGAAGTGACAATGATTAGTAAGGAGGACGTTAGAAAGGCATTAAAGAGGATGAAAAATGGAAAGGCAGTTGGTTCTGATGACATTCCTGTGGAGGTATGGAAGCATCTAGGAGAGGTGGCTGTGGAGTTTTTTTCAATAGAATTCTATCGCGTGAGAAGATGCCTGAGGAATGGAGGAAAAGTGCGCTGGTGCCCATTTTTAAGAACAAGGGTTATGTACAGAGCTGTTGGAACTATAGAGGAATCAAGTTGATGAGCCACACAATGAAGTTATGGGAAAGAGTAGTGGAGGCTAGACTCGAGCAACAGTATGGTTTCATGCCTAAAAAGAGTACCACAGATGCATTATTAGCCTTGAGGATGTTGATGGAAAAGTACATAGAAGGTCAGAAGGAGCTACATTATGTTTTTGTAGATCTCGAGAAAGCCAATGACAGAGTACCAAGAGAGGAACTGTGGTACCGCATGCGGAAGTCTGGAGTGGCAGAGAATTATGTTAGAATAATACAGGACATGTACGAGGGCAGCAGAACAGTGGTGAGGTGTGCTGTAGGTGTGACAGAGGAGTTTAAGCTGGAGGTGGGACTGCATCAGAGATCAGCCCTGAGCCCCTTCCTGTTTGCAGTGGTGATGGATAGGCTGACAGATGAGGTTAGACTGGAATCCCCGTGGACCATGATGTTTGAAGATGACATTGTGATCTGCAGTGAAAGCAGGTAACCGGTTGGAGGGATAGTTAGAAAGATGGAGGCATGCATTGGAAAGCAGAGGAATGAAGATTAGCCGAAGTAAAACAGAATATATGTGCATGAATAAGACGGGTGGTGGGGGAAGAGGCTACAGAGAGAAGAGATTGCAAGGGTGGAGGACTTTAAATACTTGGGGTCAACGGTCCAGAGCAATGGTGAGTGTGGTCAGGAAGTGAAGAAACGGGTCCAAGCAGGTTGGAATGGGTGGAGGAAGGTGTCAGGTGTGTTATGTGACAGAAGAGTCTCTGCTCGGATGAAGGGCAAAGTTTATAAAACAGTGGTGAGGCCAGCCATGATGTACGGATTAGAGACCGTGGCACTGAAGAGACAACAGGAAGCAGAGCTGGAGGTGGCGGAAATGAAAATGTTGAGGTTCGCTCTTGGAGTGACTTGGTTGGATAAAATTAGAAATTAGACGGCCAAGGTTCGATGTTTTGGAGACAAAGTTAGAGAGAGCAGACTTCGATAGTTTGGACACATCCAGAGGAGAAATCGTTAGTATATTGGTAGAAGGATGATGAGGATGGAGCTGCCAGGCAAGAGAGCAAGAGGAAGACCAAAGACAAGGTTGATGGATGTCATGAGGGAAGACATGAGGGCAGTTGGTGTTCAAGAGGAGTATGCAACAACTGGTTAGAGAGTCAGCCTCACAGTTCTGAGGACCGGGGTTCAATCCCCGGCCCCGCCTGTGTGGAGTTTGCATGTTCTCCCTGTGCCTGCGTGGCTTTTCTCCAGGCACTCCGGTTTCCTCCCACATCCCAAAAACATGCATGAATTGGAGACTCTAAAATTGCCCGTAGGTGTGAATGTGAGTGCGAATGGTTGTTTGTTTCTACGTGCCCTGCGATTGGCTGGCAACCGGTTCAGGGTGTACCCCGCCTCCTGCCCGATGATAGCTGGGATAGGCTCCAGCGCGCCCGCGACCCTAGTGAGGAGAAGCGGCTCAGAAAATAAATGGATGGATGGATGTATGGATGTATGGATATGTTAATTAATGTTGTGGCGGCTAGCTTGACTTCATCTTTCCAACTGAAGGCTAGCCTGACTGCAGTGTCAAACGCCACACGTAGGAACACATTTTTAACAACATTAATATTGTGTAATGGGTGACACCTTTAAGATACGAACAACAAACGGTCCTATGCACGCAGCAGATTATTTGCAAGGCAAGGCTTGGAATCTTTCGACGAACATCGTGTTTACGTCTTGAGCAGAAAGCAAGAGCTGAACAAACTCGTTTCTGACATAGCAAGCACTATTGCTACATTGCTTGTCAAGACAATGTGAGCAAAAGTTACAAACTAACACACAAAAACAAATTTACCTGACAGCAAATTTGGGGACAGCTTCCCGGAGACCACAGTTGAGAGTATTAAGTATAGATATATACACCTAGACCCCAGCCCCAGCGGGTTGGCCCGTTGCTGGCATACGTAAAGCGCCGCCACCATATTGAATGTGTCATATCTTTCCCTTGAGCTAATGCAAGTAAATGGACTGAATGAAATACATAATAAAGCGACCTTCTCCTAAGTACGCAAAGTTAATGCTTCTCATTCACCCGTTCACATACATACTATTAAATTTTGGAAACAGATAGGCACCAAAATTAAGGTGTTCCTATAATCTGATGATGACCATTTTTTTACTCCTTTCCAATGTTTTCATGAGTGTTTACAGCTATAACTGTATGAAAGACTGTGAGGTGGATTTCCGGGTCTGAGAAAGCGTGCATGTCGAGTTGAAGCAAAGAATGCTCCGAGACAGGTTTATCAGGCTAAATCAGGTTTATTGAACAAGCCTATGTGTCTTAACAGCTGTTTTCATGGTCAGATTTGCTATCAGGACCCTCCGAAAATGCCGCATCTGTGGGCGTACTCGTAGGTACCGCCCCTAAGCCTGATTGGTTCACTAAGGTTTGAATTATACAACTACTTCCTCTTGGTGTCGCTTTTTGTCCACCAGGTGGCCCTCTTGTCATTGATCAACCGAAACCCAAAGTAATGAATGAGACCAAATGGCGGTCGTAACCTTCGATGTTACACCAGCAGCTTCCGTTTATGGCTCGATTCATTGTTTACCCAGTAGACGTATTGTCCTATAAACTGCAGGAGGGAATTTATGGATAAAGATTTGGTCTCAGTAATGCAATTTCCCTCTTTGAAGCTGAAAGTTGAAAGAAAGATCCCTGAAGCAGGCGACTCTTCTGCAGGCATCCTGCTATACTGTAAAAATGTCTCTCTTCAAGTGCGCAATAAAAATACACTATAACTGTAATCATAAATATTCAAATATTATTATTAAATACGAAATCTGTCAATAATAACTAGGTCCTGAAATGTAGGTGTGGTGTGGGTTTTCGGAATAAAGAGCACTAACTAACTAGACTGCAATTTGCTGAATGCTGAAAGGCTCCATGAAATCATGTGGAATGGTATTGAATCATATTGAATGATTTAGAATGATGTTGCATTATATTAAATGATCTGGAATAATGTGGAATGAAATTGAATGAAGTGAATAGAGCTGAACAGTTTGAAAATAGAATGGTTTAAATCGGTCAAGGAATGTGGAAGCAGGAGGTAATAATTTAGAATTTGTCCTAACGTGGGGAAAATGTGGGTATTTTAATATGGTAAAGTGTGAAATGTGGGTGAAAACTGGGATTTGTGTAATGTAGGAATTGGGGAAATGTGGAAAATATTTTGTAGTTGGAATTGTTACAATCGGTCAAGAAATGTTGAGGTATATAAAATCGGGTTTCAAAACTTGAATAATAAGGGCCACCTCTCAGCTCTCAGATGCTGCGGGTGTGTCGAATGGATGCGCCAAAAGGAATCAAACGTACTGAGGGGGTGATAGCTTATGCGATGCAAAATCACGTTAGGAGGCTCAACTTGAAAATTGAATGGTTATTTTGTGCTATAATCATAAAAATAAGCACACAAGTCAACTTACCCTCGTTGTCGGTGACTTAATGTCACAGACGAACACGGCACCTGACAACTGTGGGACAATAGAAGAAGCCCAGGTAGTTAGACAGTCGGCACTGCCCCATTCACTAGTACCAAGTTACCCACGAAGCCATGTTGTCTCTGGTGAAAGTTTACACAATTATCCGTCGTAAAATGGAGTAATGCGCACTGCAGAGTCGACTGGTGGTGCTGTTGATGTTCAGCTCGCCATATGCGTGTCTTTAAAAAGTCAATCCATCGCTTTTTTATTTCCTAATTTTTTGGTAGCTTAAAAAAAAAAAAAACGTCACCGAGCTGTTCTGTAAAGGTAGGCATCTTTTGCATTTTTGGCGTGTAGCCATCGTTAGCTTGCTCACTGCACGCTGAAGTTGTAAATGGGCCTTGTTAGGGAAGCTAAGCACAGCAAACTCACAACTGAGTAGCATCGCCAAACAAAATTACATCACTTTGAACTTATATAGTGGGGGAGTGAACTCGCGCTAGAAAGTATACGCCCCCGGGCCCGTGACTTCACAGTCTTTGCTTTAGCCCAGCCCACAAAAGGACAATTTAAACATTTAATGTATTTAGAAACAAAACAGATATCTGCTAAGAGCTTCTTTAAATGTTGTCCTTTTATTTTCACATTCTTAGCTACAGACAAGTTAGAGCAGTGGCTCTCGAACATTTTCACTTAGTACCACCTAAAAAAAAAACAAAAAAACACATGGCTCTTCAAGTACTACCATAGACCGAAATACTGTACAGTACTGCCTTGAGATACGCATGGCTTACCAGGAAGGAGATACATTAAGCACAGTTGTGTGTTGTGCTCGCATTTCATACTTCAACACTTCAAACGAGTCAAAAATGTTCCATAACAAAGTCAGTAAAAAACGATTGTTCTACTGCCGACACTGCTCTTCTCACCACTAATTCCCAATTTGCACAATTATTTATTAATTAAAATAAATAGATAAAATAAAATATAATGAGTGAGGATAAAATCCATCCATCCATCCATTATCTGAGCCGCTTCTCCTCACTAGGGTCGCGGGCGTGCTGGAGCTGTCATCGGGCAGGAGGCGGGGTACACCCTGAACTGGTTGCCAGCCAATCGCAGGGCACATTGAAACAAACAACCATTCGCACTCCCAGTCATGCCTACGGGCAATTTAGAGTCTCCAATTAATGCATGTTTTTGGGATGTGGGAGGAAACCGGAGTGCCCGGAGAAAACCCACGCAGGCACGGGGAGAACATGCAAACTCCACACAGGCGGGGACGGGGATTGAACCCTGCACCTCAGAACTGTGAGGCTGACGCTCTAACCAGTCGGCCACCGTGCCGCCTGAGGATAAAATGATACGGAATATTGATGGATGGATAATATAATATTTTGGGGCGGAGGAAACAGGAGTCGCCGGAGAAAATCCACAGACTCAAAACAGTGAGGCATATGCCAACATGCCAACTAAGAACCCTTTTTTATTTTTATTTTTTTATTTTTTTTTTACTGATCATCTGTCACCATTGTTAGTGTGACTATGGCATCCTGTGTGTTTTTCAGCAAATGTAGGGTGAGTCCTTCACAGGGAATGACAGGGGGGTCTGGAAAGAGGTTATTCCACACAGCCAGTGGAATGGTCATTGTGTTCCCGGATATCTGGATGACCTCCACGTGTTGGGCGTAGTAACTCATGCCAATTATAGTTATTGTCTGTGCTGCATCACGTACCTGTTAAATAGAAATATAAGTACTTTGCATGAATGTAAAACAACTACGACCTCTGCATCTAAAAATGAAACCCCCGTTATATAAGCAAGGTTACCGGGGTTGAAGGGTTGCAAATACATTTTTCAATAAGTTAAAGGTTGTTTAATTAATTTTATTAATGAGTCATGTTTATTAATCCTGATTTATAAATCAAACAAAATAATGGTGAATACTGTAATTTCTCGTGTGTAATATGCTGTATAATACACTCTCAGGTTTAATGCGCACCCACAAATTTGAACCCAGAAAACATGAAAAGCCTTCTGCCCATACGTAATGCGATTTCTATCCAATCAAATGCTTAGAGAGTTAATAATTGCCCTCTCTACCTACCCGTATCTAATGACATTTTTGATAAGCATTCAGTTATGAATTTATTTCAATAAGTTATGATGGATTTCTGAGACCATGGTCCTCAGTCGGAAAAGGGTGGCGTGCCCTCTCCAGCTCGGGGATGAGATCCTTCCCCAAGTGGAGGAGTTCAAATATCTTGGGGTCTTGTTCACGAGTAAGGGAAGAACGGAACGCGAGATCGACAGGTGGATTGGTGCAGCGTCTGCAGTGCTGCGGACTTCGTATCGGTCCGTTGTGGTGAAGAAGGAGCTAAGGAGGCGAAGTTCTCTATTTACCGGTCGATCTACGTTCCTACCCTCATCTATGGTCACGAGCTGTGGGTCCTGACCGAAAGAACAAGATCCCGGATACAAGCGGCCAAAATTAGTTTCCTCCGCAGGGTGTCCGGGCTCTCCCTTAGAGATCGGGTGAGAAGCTCTGTCATCCAGGAGGGATGAGCCTCCCGGATGCCTCCCTGGTGAGGTGTTCCGGGCACGTCCCACCGGGAGGAGACCCCTGGGACGCCCTAGGACACGCTGGAGAGACTACGTCTCTAGGCTTGCCTGGGAACGCCTCGGGATCCCCTCGGAAGAGCTGGAGGAAGTGGCTGTGGAGAGGGAAGTCTGGGCTTCCCTGCTGAAGCTACTGCCCACGCGACCCGACTTCGGATAAGCGGAAGACAATGGCTGGATGGACGATGAATTTACACCAAATTATTGTGTAAAATATTCAGACTATGGTGCACCCTAATTTTACCCTATTAGCAATTATAGCTTTATTAAGAAGAGACTTCGATCTCTCCAGCCTATCATGGATACGAGCCACAAACCTGCGCATCAATCTGAATACCACTTTCACTCCTGGGGCAAAATTATTTAAAAAAATAAATAAATAAAAATCGTAGGATGCAGAGGTGTGATTAAAAAAAAACACATACAGGCTATTAACATTAATGTGATTAACTACTTAGGCAGACTGGCAGAACACAGCATTTTTAACAACCATTTAAACGTCGGTTTGCATGCTGGGACATTCTCCGATGCTGCGCGGTGATGTCATCGTTAAAACATGGCGGCTTGCTATCAGAGCTGGTACGTGGCAGAGATGTTTTTAACTTCCTCTTAACTTGCAGGGTTATGTGAACTTTTTTCATCTTGTGCAAGTGCATGTTGGTTGAACGTCACCTTTTTTTCGCACATTGCAATCTCCTCCTCATCTTCCACGTTCTTTGAGAAAGAGAGTCCGGTCTTGATCGTTTTTATGATTTCCATTTGAGTTAAAAGTGACCTGCTGCAATATGATTGGCTGCCTGCTGCAACATAATTGATTGCTTCATTCAGATGGTACACGCACTATTATCCACAGCGCCGTCGTGAACATGCGTACCACATATGTACGTCACAGGCCAGTATGCCGTTGTGTCTGCCCAGTGGCACCACGTACCTATATTGACGCTGGCCCGGCTGCTACTTATTCATTTTAAATGACAAGTGTGAGCTGTCAAAGGCATCGAGACTGCTGGTGAGCAAGTTAGCTAGCCCACACCTACCTTCTTAAATCCAGTAAGCCAGTAAACCTATATTGACGCTGGCCCGGCTGCTACTTATTCATTTTAAATGACAAGTGTGAGCTGTCAAAGGCATCGAGACTGCTGGTGAGCAAGTTAGCTAGCCCACACCTACCTTCTTAAATCCAGTAAGCCAGTAAACCCATATCGCCATCATCCACAACTTTTCTTTTTACACACATCAATGCTGCTATATTTGTCACAGGAATGAAACCAAAAGTTGTTTCCCAGAGTGATATCACATATGATCGTCTCAAAATTACTGGGTGTGTGCGTGCGTGCATATGTGTTGCAAGGATTTTCTGCTTAATTTGCCTCTTGTTTTCATTTCACTCATTACAATAAACAGAGTTGTGTGCAAACGTTAGCTAGCAAATCTGTCTATCCATCCATCCATCTATCTTTAAAGTAACAGTTACTCTCCAAACCCTGTTTATAGCTGTAACGGACATGCCACGCAAAAGATGCCTCTCGGCACCCCAGCCTCGCACTACCGCCGCTCCCCGCAGTGGTAGACGTTAACTCCAGAGTCACACACAGACTTTAAACGGATTAACACAATAAACTATCTTCAACAAGACACAGACATTTGGTTTGCCATGCCGACGCTAAGTGGATCACGTCTGCCTGGTACGTCAAAGCGGAGACCCAAGGATGCTGAGTTTTCCCCCGGACGCTAAGTTAATTAACTCTCCGCCAGTCGAAGGATTGGACCCATAGAGGCGCCTCCACCCTGCTGAGTGTTGCTACTTGGGAGTTGGACCAGGAAACAGCGACACTCACGGGCGACGGACCGACACTACAGACAGGGGTTCATAAGACAGTCTGTGACTGGACTGGGAATCAATATTTTAAGAACTTCACATGAACGCCATTAGGGACTGTATTGCTACAAACTTTAATGTCTAACGTAAAATCAGTTGTGAACTGAACCAGATGAAATGTCTCACCCCACGCCACAAATGTCACATGAAAATAGTAATGTTCTCCACACCACATAACATTTGAAACATTCATTACAGGTATGAAAGAGGATGAGCATGGAACAATGCAGGGTGGGAAAATGGTCTCTTTATCTTAAACCAAATAATTAATATTTTATTCTACTGGTTTTAAACCACAAAATAATCTTAGAATGGAAAAATAACACCAAAAGGCAGTCCAGCCCCACAGTGTTCGCAAAGGTGGTAGAAAAGGAGGGGGGTAAACACCCCCTTTTTGATCCGCTCTGGCCATAAAAGGGGCTGGAGCTGGGAAGAGTTGAGAAGTTTTGGTGGAGAAGTCTTCCTTTGGTCACCCCGACCAACTCGCTGACGACCAGGCCAGGCAGGATGCCCACCTCACTCGAGGTGGCAAGGACACATCAGACGATCCCCGGCTGCAGCGCTTCCTGCAAGCGTTCCGAGCCACCCTGCTTGGGGGCCCGAACTCAGTCTGAGGGAACAGAGGCGGACGCAACGCGCCAGCTCCGAACGTCACCCAAGAGACCCACTGCCTGAGAACTCGTTGGAACTCGTTGGCCTCCTGCTTCTCCTCCCTTTATTTTTTTCTTCCTCCCGTCAAATCCACCTGTTCCCGGTGTGGACCGGGCTGGCCGAACACTCGGGAGCCTGACTCGCCTGCCTCAAACGTGTTCCAGATACGTAAATCCAACATTGCGGTCTACTAAAAGTACGAATTAGTGCATATTTGGGTTTATATTAACGAGACCAGGAGTCCTCAGCTATATGCATTCACTACACACCCATTCTGCTCATCTCACGTCACAAATCCCTTCCTTTGCCAATGTTCGTAGATACCTTGTTTGTTTTTTGTTTGTCTGTGTTTTATCCTCTAGAGACCCCTTTTTATTATAAATTTTTCTATAAAATTCACCACTTGCATTGATTATGTGTGTGTTTGGGATCGTAACAAAACCTCTAGAAAGTCTAGAACTCAAAGTTCCTAAAATGTAGCCACCTTCCGATAAGAGACTGACTGTAAAGGTTTAAATTAAGTTAAATTTGGAAAAATATGACGTGGTGCCCCTCATATGTATCAAATATCTTGATTTATAACGCTGTAATTTAAAATTACGATTGACGCAGGCGCCGCTTCCAACTCATCGTTTCCTTCTAAATTACGCACAATTTTTACAAATCCAATAAACGCTACAGAGTGGTGGCCCCGAGTGAGGACATACTAAGTTTTATTCCTAACCCAAACACAAAACTCCCAATATTTTGAAATAAACCAAGATGGCAGCCGCCATCTTGGCAGGGTGATGTTTAGGCACGTCCACTGCTATCGAGATTGTGGCTATGTTGTCGATGTGTGAGCACATTCCGTTACCATAGCGACCAAGGTCTGAGCACTTAGTAACGATTGAAACGAAGCTTCGCCCTAGTGAAACTAGTGTTTTGCATTCCAAATGTTATTTGCATATCCGTTTTATGGGCTGCATGCTTTGAACTGTAGGGAGATTCCCGATGTAAAGTTCTGTTGAAAAGGCCTTCGAGGATTGCGAACGGGTCACGAATCCTGAGCGTTCGCACGATCCTCGTCTTCTTCCCGCTAAGGTCTGGAGTTTCTAACCAGACGAGCTATATGCCCATTGTGGTGTTGGAAATTTTATTCTGAGTTTGGCTGTGTAAATAGGAGGTTTGGGAAGTCCCTGGTCACGAGAACATGTTCTATACCAAGAATCCCGTTACACATCAGTCCAACTCTGAGCTAGAGTGCTAGCTCTTTGTGTGTTAAAAAAAAAAAAAAAAAAAAAACACACACTTGGCACGCACGACGGCCGCCATTTTCACTTTGTGTTAAAATCACAAGCCTCTCGCTGAACGCCATTTGGTCATTTATAGACTCAAGGCTTCGTAATTCGTCTTCCGTCTTGGAGAGACGTGACGTCACAATGACGTTGGCACCTTGGTTTCTTCCTTCGTGGCGTGATACGTAGGATAAGCTCCGGGTTGTCCTCGAGTGCCCCTCATGGACGTTCATCCCTTCATGAAACTTCCGGGTGCGTGACTGGAAACTTGCGCTGACGAGCTCTGGCTCAAGCCACTAGTTAGCCATTACCGATCGCGTGCTAAGGCACCGCGTTCATCTTGTGTCGTTGCTTTCGAAACAATAGTGCTTTCTTAATAAGCACCGCCGTGTGCTTTTTGTGTGTTGATAAGCTTCCGGTGTGCGCTGTGCGCACCGCGCACCCTGGCGTCACCTGTTACCTAGGCAACCGAACAACCCTGAGAGCTTGCACTATTCATGACAGTTAGAAAGAGCGTTTTTAATTTAAAGCCTCCATTTTTGCTCGTTTTCGAAACGCCGACGCCGCGATTGTTTTTTAAAGCTTATTGCCAGGTATTTCTAACCACTTTTGCACATTTACAATGTGAGACTAACGAGTTTCACTGCCGGAAAGCGTCGGCACTGCTATAGAGCAACACCGCCACCTTCCGCCAGTAAACGTGCACAACACCTTCTGTCGAATTAAACTGAATAAGTGTTTGACTAATTTTTTGACTTGGCCTAAAAGCCAGATCAGTACTAGCCATACAAGCAATCAATTAATTCACAAGTTTAATCATAAGTACATTTGACTTTTACCCGAAGTTAAATCACACTTTTGCGAATCAGCTGAAGGTCTAAATCGCTTCACCAATTGAATTGACTTGCAGTGATAGCCATTACACACTGTCAAATCAAGTTGCTTAACTAAATTATAACTAATAATAATTTATTTACCCAAACTAAATAAATTAATTGGTAAAATTTGTTTCAAATTTAGTCAACAAGCTGACTCGTCCACTCCACCAAGTGCCCTTCGCAACTATTTTAAATCACCAATTGAATTGCGAACACTCACGAAGCAACTTAATTCAATCAAATAAATTGTACACGCGTTGCTGGACGCCGTCAACACTTTTGTGCTACTCGATCACTGCTTCTATGCACATTCTCAAACACCTTCAAAGTACGTGATCAACCCTCACACCATAATTTGCGAATGCAATTTAAGTGTTTAACACATAAGCACATCGCCTATATTGTGCCTCTATTCCAAACTTGACACACTGCTCAAACAAGCCTACATTACAAACAAGTTAGTTGCGTACCGAGTACAAGCTACTGCACGAGCAACACAAATCATGGCGGAACTTCCAGAAAGTCCCAATCAATACGACAATCTTGACACACTGGAAGAGCTCGTCAGCAATTTAACGAGGGACCTTGTCCCGGGTTATGCAGAATCCGTCAAAAATGCTGGCCTCAAAGTCCTCAATGATAACATCGCACAACTTATGAGTGACGCAGAGCACAAAACCTTAAAAGATAAAAATCCCACGCGAACTCTTGGCTGCATGGTGCTGAACTTGGCGGCCCAACTCAAATGGAGTGACCGCCGAGGACGCTCTGGTGAAACGCAGACTGGAAGCTGAACAGCTTAAACAAGTCCAGTTAACTGCACAATTAAAAGAGACCACTGCGCGCTTAAACTTGGCTGAAGTGCATTTATTTAGTTTGGGTAAATAAATTATTATTAGTTACAATTTAGTTAAGCAACTTGATTTGACGGTGTGTGATGGCTATCACTGCAAGTCAATTCAATTGGTGAAGCGATTTAGACCTTCAGCTGATTCGCAAAAGTGTAATTTAACTTCGGGTAAAAGTAAAATGTACTTATGATCAGACTTGTGAATTAATTGATTGCTTGTTTGACGTTGAAATGCAATACGATGATGCGGAGGCTCGGCAAGCCGACCTCACTGCTGCAGCTGAGCCTCACAATTGCTGCCTAAAGACAGCGGCAAATTAAACTATGACGATGATAAATCAACCCAAGCCCCTATTTTAACTTCCGGAGGTCAGTACAACCAACTACAAGACGTTTATGCCGAAATTGCCCACTTAAAGCTAAATTGGTAGAATTAGCCGACCAAGCGTCTAATGACCAAGTGCTTGAATTACGGTCCGAACATCAGCGAGCAACTATTCTGCTACGGCAAGCTTCCGGTGACATTCAGCGGACCACCGAACGCACCGACACATTCAAAGCGGAACGCTCCAAAGAGATGGAACAGTCGTACGGGCTCAGGACACAGATGGTAATCAGGGAGACGGAGCTGTCCCACCTCCAGCAACAACTCCGGGACCAAGAGCATGAGTTAACCCATGTCAGGCGTGAGCTACAATTAGCTCAACAGCTGTCCACTGACTCTGACTCATCCCAGTGCTCCGGCCCGTGCTACAGACAGCGTGGGGCCCTCCCTCGCCAGAAGTGTCACAGAGCCCTACAAAACATCTCCAACCTTTGGGCGGGAACCCACCTTCAGGAGGCGCCGTGCGGCCACCTCACGGGTGGCAGCCCCACCAGTCGTAGCTCACCTTTTCGACTCACCCCCGACTCTCCCTCCACCCAGCGCTGCTCCAGGTATGACTTTAAGAGACTTAGACAAAGTGGCGTGCAACATTCCAAGGTTTGAACCAGAGGACCAAACGGGTCACACGACACAGCTCAACAGCTGTCCACTGGCAGCTTTATGACCTCGAATTTCACCTTAAACGGTTCCCTTCTGCTACTACGGACGACAGACTGTACCTTATCAAAGTTACATCTAGCCGAGAAGTCGGCAGCTTAATTGAACAACAACCGATTACCCCGGCCCTCTGCCAAGCATTGTCTCAAGAATTTGATGACCCAGAGGCCGCAACCGGCTTATCTGCAGCCCTCACAGTTAAACAGGGGAGACTTGAGACACCCCAAGCTTATTACTGCCTGTTGCGTAAAGCGTACTTTGGAAATTTAAATGAGCCGAATATGGAGGAGGATAAAAATTTCAAAACACTGTTTGTCAAAAACCTGCATCCTAACAACAGCCACCAGCTGGGTGTAGCAGCGTGCCCGCACACACTGTCCAGTGCCCAACTGCGTGAACTGGCCGCCAAGGGTTTTGCTAAACAAAAACACCCTCCCTCTAAAGCACAAGGCTCAGGCATCTTCTTTACAAAGGCACCACCACAGATGGAATTAGAGGGCGCTACGTACAGCACGCGTGTCACTGACACACCGTGTTCTGGCAATGTTAAGCCCGACAATCAAAAGAAGTCGTTTAGCCCAATCGGGCCCCGCGTACAACAATGGTCCTCGTAACCAACAACGCCAATTCAACGACAAATCAAAATCATGGAATGACCGCAGCTCTAATTCGTGCCAAACTTACATGTCGAAACAGGGTACACGTAACGACCAGCCTAAATCTGAGTCGTCCAACCAAGACCCTAAAATGACAAGTGACAACCGGGAAAAGGGCTCCCGAAGCAACAGCTCTCAAAGGGAATTTAGTGCCGTGGCAGAAGAATTACTTGAGATGCTCCGCAGCCTGTCCAAAGACATAAAGCGGGATCCATCATTATGACTAGGCCTGGCTGAGTCAAACAGGGCCACAGAGGATGCAATAGGTCAACCAGGTAACCTCCGTTGTTCCCCTAATGACCTGCCAAGGGCCTCCGTGACCCCGGCCGACTCCTCGACGACCTGACCTCGGCATAACCTTAGCGGACCACTTGGTGGCGACCAATCCCTAAACCCCTCACGCACCGTCCTAATCGTCCAACTAGATCCAGGCAAGGCCCCTGACTTGCGTGACAACACGCTACTAAATAACATTCAGCCATTCCGACAGCTTTTGGGTGAACTAACCGCTAAAGGTACATCCAGAATCAGAATCATCTTTATTTGCCAAGTATGTCCAAAACACACAAGGAATTTGTCTCCGGTAGGTGGAGCCGCTCTATTACGACAACAGACAGTCAATTCAGAAAGTTCAATTTACCCGTTACGCTTGAGCATGAACTTGTCCAAGAAGCTCAGATTGACCCCGCAGTAGACATCACTGTTATGTCCCATGCTGTGTTCAATCAACTTCTGACATTGCTACAAACCAGTGGCCGCGACCTTCAACTGCAACGCTGCGCACTAACTATCCGTGCATTTTCAGTGACTAATACCGAGCTAAACACCGTAACTATGCTCCACTGGACAATTGGCCCCATGACATTAGTCCACCGGTCTACGTGTCTCCAATTGAAACATGACTGCCCAACAGACGACGTCATCCTGGCCTTCGCCGGAGTTTAATGACCTGGGTTTGTCACTGCATGCCACAACCCTCCTAGACGCTTCCCGAACAACCGTGCTGCTGATTCACAACCACACAAGGAACGACATTCACATCCCCAGATCCACTATGCTTGGCCCCTTGATCTGCTCTGACTTCCACGACTACAATATGATTGGTCACCTTCCGCTAGACCTCTTCCCATTGCCTAGCTCTGATGGAGTACAACTCACTGTTCCTTCGCGACACATTGCTCTCGTTCCAGTGGGTCCTACTGAGGGTGATGACATCATCAGAGTGGACATGGCTACAGACCAACACCTGGTGATCCATACGCTCAGTACAATCCCAGCTGCACCCGAAAGTGGGTCTCCCGCGACTTCACCCACTCCCTCAAACCCATCGCGAACAAACTCGCCTGCACCGGTGACACCGCGCGATAGTCGCCTACTCCCTTATCCCGACGTTGAAACTCACGTGGAGCAGATCCTAGCTGATGCTGACGCCCTAAGTTGTGATGAAAAACGACAGTGTTTGCGGGAAGTGCTAACCAAACATGCCGCGTCATTCGCTAAAGACTCTCGAGACTGCAGCCTAACAGACTTGCACCTGTCTGCCCACTCCGACACATCGAATACAACCGCAACCGGTTGACGATCTTACAAAAGGGGGGACTGCACCTGTGATACCAAGCAGACCCGCCAGGGGTCGCTCCTTGGACACAGGACTTGCTCTCAACCTTTTGAGGTCAGTCGACCCCCTAATAAATACAAAAATTGTGCCCTTTGAAAAGCAATTTGTGGACTCGGTCCCTAAACAATGGACTGCATTTTCAGCCATCACGCTGAGCTTCATAGTGACTTCCCTACAGAGCTGGCCCGCTCTGTCGAGGGCCGCTACGTCATCTTGCTTCTTCCGTGACTTTCACACATGCATGGCTTCAACAGCACAGGATGTGGGTTTGTCTCTCCTTAGAGACCTCAGACTCCCCGTGCAGTTCTATGGAACTTGCAAAGTGCACCTCCATGTCGTTTTACCCACCCTACCAACCCACCTCTCCCTCAGGCCACGCCTGGGGCCCGGCTCTTTTTGGTCACCTGCAGCATCCACTGGTGATGTGAGCCTCCTTCTGTGCTGCTTCCCAGCCTTACTCTTCTGTTCCACATTGTTCGTGATGGCAAAGTTGCCTGCCTTTCTTTTGATCTTTCTGTGGCTCACCGTGTCCGGCGCTCCTTCTCTTCTCCTCCTTCCTGCGTGCTGCGCAAGCTTAAGTTTGGTTTCTCCTTAACTTTGCACCTGCGCATCCTCCGTGAATCGCCCTTCACCGCCATTTGTGGCCTCACGGTGCGAAAGGGGGTTCACACAAGACTCCGCCCACGATGCATCATGCACAAAATAAAATCACCGAAATAACAGGTACCCGCAGCGCCCCCACCGGTGACGTATGTAGCCTTAGTACTGTCGGGACGTCCACCAAAACTAGCTACGCAGGAGCCACGTGGTCTCGCAATGCTATCCACCATATCGCTTTCGACAGCACTCACATGCTCCAGCAATTAGAAAGATTTGCCGTCACTCAAGCCAATCTCAGCGGACTCCCCAGACGTTCAAAGCGTTTTGTAAGGAGCCTACTCATGGCTGCCGCCTCCCTCGGCACATTGTTTAGCATAGGAACTGCCACAGTTAACGCCATCAGCTTAAACACTGTTAAGAAACAAATTGGTGAACTCCAAACCAAAATTCCTAACATCCGACGCAACATGGAGAGACAAACGGCCAACCTCCAGTCGTTAGGCGAGATACTCAAGTGCACTATCCTTGTCCTCAACACTCACAGTGAGAACTCTACACCTAGGTAAGGCTTGCCCTTAGTTTGAGCTACGCCCAATGCCCCGTATTTCTACTCTCACTGCTATCCCAATAGCCACACCTACACACATCCATCAACACACATCAATCCTGACCCATATACACATATAGGCTGACCTTATCTTGGAAGGTGCCATGATCAACTGTTATACCCATAAGGGGGGTGATATGCACTAAGGTTGTACTTTGGTAATTGCATTGTTGTGTGTGTGTGTTCCTCCCAATCTGTGCCATCTTTCAACGAGACGTCGCCTACATCCGCCATCGAGCCGGATCCAGCCGCCGAAGGGGGGATATGTAGCAGACATGCCACACAAAACATGCCACGCGGCACCCCAGCCTCGCACTACCGCCACTCCCCGCCGAGGTAGACGTGCGTGCATATGTGTTGCAAGGATTTTCTGCTTAATTTGCCTCTTGTTTTCATTTCACTCATTACAATAAACAGAGTTGTGTGCAAACGTTAGCTAGCAAATCTGTCTATCCATCCATCCATCTATCTTTAAAGTAACAGTTACTCTCCAAAGCCTGTTTATAGCTGTAACGGACATGCCACGCAAAAGATGCCCCTCGGCACCCCAGCCTCGCACTACCGCCGCTCCCCGCAGTGGTAGACGTTAACTCCAGAGTCACACACAGACTTTAAACGGATTAACACAATAAACTATCTTCAACAAGACACAGACATTTGGTTTGCCATGCCGACGCTAAGTGGATCACGTCTGCCTGGTACGTCAAAGCGGAGACCCAAGGATGCTGAGTTTTCCCCCGGACGCTAAGTTAATTAACTCTCCGCCAGTCGAAGGATTGGACCCATAGAGGCGCCTCCACCCTCAGTGCTGCGACTTGGGAGTTAGAACAGGTAATAGCGACACCCACGGGCAACGGAACGACACTACAGACATGGGTTCATAAGACAGTCTGTGACTCGACTGGGAGTCAATATTTTAAGAACTTTACATGAACGCCACTCGTGACTGTATTCCTGCAAACTTGAATGTCTAACGTAAAATCTGTTGTTAACTGAACCAGATGAAAATGTCTCACCCCACGCCACAAATGTCACATGAAAATAGTAATGTTCTCCACACCACATAACATTTGAAACATTAATTACAGGTATGAAAGAGGATGAGCGTGGAACAATGAAGGGTGGGAAAATGGTCTCGGTATATTAAACCCAATAATTAATATTTTATTCCACTGGTTTTAAACCGGCGGCACGGTGGGCGACTGGTTAGAGCATCTGCCTCACACTTCTGAGGACCGGGGTTCACTGCCCGGCCCTGCCTGTGTGGAGTTTGCATGTTCTCCCCGTGCCTGCGTAGGTTTTCTCCGGGCACTCCGGTTTCCTCCCACATCCCAAAAACATGCATGGTGGGTTAATTGACAACTCTAAATTGCCCGTAGGTGTGAATGTGAGTGCGAATGGTTGTTGGTTTCTATATGCCATGCGATTGGCTGGCAAACAGTTCAGGGTGTATCCAACCTCCTGCCTGATGATAGCTGGGATAGGCTCCAGCACACCCGCGACCCTTGTGAGGAGAAGCGGCTCAGAAAATGAATGGATGGATAGATGATTATTTGCTAAAAACAATAAAGTTCATCAGTTTGAACATTAAATATCTTTGTATGTTTTTATTTATGTTTAACAGAACGTCCCAACTTTGGGTTGTGTTTTGAAGCACAATAATTCTCAAAATCATTAATTATTATCTTATGTCTACGGGCCGTATTATACCCCCGAGCCGGTCGGTTTTTGCCCGCAACCCATATCAGAAAATTGATGGATGGATGGATGGATGGTTTTTAACCACAAAATAATCCTAGAATGGAAAAATAACGCCAAAAGTGTTCGCGAAGGTGGTAGAAAAGGGGGGGGGGGGGGGGGGGGGGGTAAACCCCCCCTTTTTGACCCACTCTAGCCATAAAAGGGGCCGGAGCTGGGAAGAGTTGAGGGTGTCTGAGGGAACGGAGGTGGACGCAGCGCGCCCGCTCCGAACGTCACCCGAGAGACGTCGGCGTTGCGGACAATGCAAAGTGGGAAAATGGTCTCGTTATCTTAAATCCATCAATCCATTTTCTTTTACCGCTTATCCTCACTAGGGTTGCGGGCTGCTGGAGCCTATCCCAGCTATTTTCGGGCGGGAAGCGGGGTACATCCTGAAACAGTCACCAGCAAATCGCAGGGCACATAGAAAGAAACAACCATCCACACTCACATTCACACCTACGGGCAATTTAGAGTCTTCAATTAACCTACCATGCATGTTTTTGGGATGTGGGAGGAAACCGGAGTGCCCAGAAAAAAACGACCCAGGCACGGGGAGAACATGCAAAAAGCACACAGCCGGGATTTGAACACCGGTCCCCAGAACTGTGAGGCAGATGTGCTAACCAGTCGTCCACCGTGCCTTATCTTAAATCCAATAATTAATATTTTATTCCACTGGGTTTAAAACCACGAATACAAGATGCCTGCCAGTGTGGTCGCCTCGGTTACACGCTCTCTAGTATTGTTTTTGTATTTGTGTTTTTCGTTCGTCTTTGGAGACATTACACGACTCACTTACACATGGGGAGACTTGCTAACCATCAAGGAGGCTACTCCGGACTTTCTTTCACCAACTTTCGCAAATCCACTCAGTTTTTCCCCCGAGTTACTCAGCGGAGCGGCGTCCGCAGTCTTCGGCGAATGGAGGCGGTGGCGGCACCACAGAGGAAAGCGAGCCGGCATCCGGGTGAAACCCCACAAGAGAGGATACAGATTGGCGTTCCCGTCGCTACACCTCGCGAATGTACGCTCCCTACCCAACAAAATGGACGAGCTTCATCTTCTGATAAAGAACAGTAAAGACTTCGGACGTTCCACCGCCATGTGCTTTACGGAGACCTGGCTTTGTGACGCTGTACCCGATGGCACCGTCATGCTTCCCGGCTTACATCTTCACCAGGCAGACCGCGACATGGAATCATCGGGGAAAACAAAAGGCGCCGGGATATGCTTCTATATCAACGAAAAATGGTGTACGGACATCATGGAGCTCATCACCACTGCAGCCCGCATTTGGAGTCGCTGTTTTTGAACCGTAAGCCATTCTACTCGCCGCGTGAGTTTGCATCATTCATTCGCGCCTCAAGCTAACACGAATGCCACACTGCTAATGCTCGCCGAACAAGTCAACGAAATTGAAAAAAAAAACCCGGACTCAACCCTCATTATTCTTGGGGACTTTAACAAAGCAAAACCCAACCACGAACTCCCGAAGTACAAGCACCAGGGAAAATAAAATTTTGGACCACTGCTATACAAAAGAAAAAAAAACACATACCGTGCCAAACTTCGTGCAGCACTGGGCTCGTCTGATCACTGCTTAATTCACTTGATACCGACATACAGGCAAGTACAGAAATGCGCGAAGCCTACAGTGAAAACAGCAAAAAAGTGGACCAATGAAGCAAAGATGGAACTTCAAAGCTGTTTAGAATGCACAGACTGGAGTGTCTTTGAAAATTCAGCTGGCAGCCTGGATGAATATACGGACATTGTCACATCCTATATCAGTTTCTGTGAAGATGTGTGTTTACCAACAAAGTCATTTCGCACATTCAACAACAACAAGCCGTGGTTCACTGCCAAACTTAAGCAGCTTCGCCAAGCTAAGGAGGACGCATATCAAAGCGGGGACAGGGCCCTGTATAATCGAGCTAGAAACCAGCTGACTAAAGAAATTAACATTGCAAAGAGGAACTATGCAGCAAAGTTGGAAAAACAGTTTAGCGCTAACGACTCGAAATCAGTCTGGCATGCATTCCAATCGCTGACGAATTACAAGCGACGATCCCCCCAAGCTGAGAACAATAGCACACTAGCCAACGACTTGAACTTCTACTGCAGATTTGAAAAGGACACTTTCACACCCCACACCCACCCAGCCGCACCACCGACCACTATCACACCACCGACTTCTGCGTTAACCATCCGTGAACTGGATGTGAGACCCATCTTCAAACAACAAAAGATTAACAAAGCGGCAGGCCCAGACAATGTGTCCCATCCTGCCTCAAAGTCTGCGTGGACCAGCTCGCTCCAGTATTCACTCAGATCTTCAATAGATCTCTGGAGCTGTGCGAAATACCATCCTGTTTCAAACGCTCCACCATCATTCCAGTCCTCAAGAAACCTGCAATCTCGGGTCTAAATGACTACAGGCCTGTCGCCTTGACATCTGTGGTCATGAAGTCCTTTCTCATGCTGGACCACCTCAAGAGCGTCACAGGCCCCCTGCTGGACCCCCTGCAGTTTGCCTTCCGAGCAAACAGGTCTGCGGATGATGCAGTCAGCATGGGACTGCACTTCATCCGAGAACACCTCGACAGTGCAGGGACCTACGTGAGAATCCTGTTCGTGGACTTCAGCTCAGCGTTCAACACCATCATCCCTGAACTCCTTTCCTCCAATCTTCTCCAGCTCAGCGTCTCACCTGCCATCTGCCAGTGGATTAACAGCTTCCTGACGGGCAGGAGACACCAGGTGAGGCTGGGGGAGGCCACCTGTTCCACATGCAGCATCATCACTGGGGCGCCCCAAGGTTGTGTCCTCTCTCCGCTGCTCTTCTCTTTCTACACGAACGACTGCACCTCAACGCACCCGGCTGTCAAACTGCTGAAGTTTGCAGATTACACCACTGTGATCGGCCTCATCAAGGATGGTGACGAGTCTGTGTATCGACAGGAAGTGGAGCGGCTGGAGCTGCGGTGCGGCCGACACAACCTGGAGCTGAACACGCTCAAGACTGTAGAGATGATCCTGGACTTCAGGAGGCATCCTTCGCCACAGCTGCCCCTCACGCTGTGCAGCTGCCTTGTGTCGAGACCTTCAAGTTCCTGGGAATTACAGTCTCTCAGGACTTGAAGTTGTCATATGTGTGTGTGTTCCGGGTTTTGTCTTCCCCCCCTGTTTCACACACACCTGCTCATGTGAGCATCTTCATCACCTGTGCCTCGTTCACCCTAATTACCCCTTGTATATAACCTCGTGTCTCATTTCCTCTCGTTGCCAGTTCGTTGTACCTTGTCGTCGCGTTCCAGCATTCCTTGTTTCCACGTCATAGATTCACAGTAAGACCTGACCCTGTTCCGATTATCGACCTTGTCTCTTTGCCTCATGTTTTTGGATACTGTTGCCTCTCTTGGATTGCCTGCCTGTGTACCGACCTATGCCCGTCTATTAAACCTCTCTTTTTGGAAACTGTCAATTTGTTTTGGAGTCGTGCATTTTTGGGTCCTATCCTCTGTTCCGTTCATGACAGAACGAACTGGCCAGAACATGGACCCAGCAGACTCAGACCCGGTGCGCGAAGCCCTTCAAGCGCAGGGTCAACGCCTCGCGAAGCAGGATGAGCAGATTGCCGCCCTCCACCTTCATCTAGAGGGACTGTCAAGGAATCAGGACAATATGATGAGACAGGTGGCCTCGCAGTTTGAACTTCTTTTGAAATTTTTTCAAGAGAAAGAACCAGTGGGCACCACACCCAGTACTGCCACGGTATTTCCGTGTGAAGTAGTCACCATGCAGCCACCTGCCACCTCCGCTGCTGTCTGCCCACAGCTCTCTCGACCGGAGAGGTTCTCTGGAGAATCTGGGAACATTAAGCCGTTCATCACGCAGTGCGAACTCCACTTTGAACTGCAGGAAGCCGCCTTCCCCACCGAGCGGGCAAAGATCGCATTCGTCATTTCCCACCTGACTGGTCGTGCGGAGGCGTGGGCTACTGCTGAATGGAGCCGCAATTCCGCCGCGTGTCATTCATGGGCTTTTTTCGTCAAGACTATGGAGCAAATTTTTCAATTTTCCACTCCTGATCGTGAGGCAGCTCGCTCCCTTGTCACCTTACAACAAGGCAAGCGCAGGGTGTCGGATTACGCGATTGAGTTTCGCATTCTAGCAGCTGAGACTCATTGGAATAATCGGGCGCTACTCGATGCCTTTTTTCAAGGACTATCCCCCGCCGTCAAGGATCATTTAGTCCCGCTAGACCTGCCACCCGACTTGGACACTCTCATCGCTCTCGCCCTCAAGATCGACAGAAGGCTTTTGGATCGCGAGCTGGATGGAGATCGGCGGAGGGATGCTTCACCGCGCACTTGGAGGACGAGCCTCGGTGACAAGCCAAACCAAGGCAGATTCCCTGCTGCCAGTCTCAATCCACTGGCTAGCGTCACCACGGATGAGCCCATGCAACGGGGCAGGTTCCGTCTCTCCTCTGAGGAACGTCAACGCCGGCTGAGGGAAGGGCGGTGCTTCTACTGCGGTCAGTTGGGTCATTCCGTGAGCAACTGTCACGTCAAAGTTGCCGGTGCCGGTAGCCAGGGCACGGGAGAGGTGAGTCTGAATTTCATTAAGGAAGACCCTACACGGGTTCTTCCTAAAGTGACACTAGGCTCTCCTGATTTATCTCAAGTGCCCACCTGTTATCAGGATATTAAAGATGTTTTTTCCAAGTCCAAGGCCAAATCCCTTCCACCCCACAGACCTTATGACTGTGCTATTGACTTGCTGCCTGGAACCACACCCCCACGAGGGAGGTTGTTCTCTCTTTCAGGGCCGGAACACAAGGCCATGAAGGAATACATAGAAGAATCACTGGCAGCCGGGATCATTCGCCCATCTTCATCCCCTGCGGGAGCAGGATTTTTCTTCGTGGACAAGAAAGACAAGACCCTGCGACCCTGTATCGATTACCGGGGTCTCAATGAGATCACGGTAAAAAACAGGTACCCTCTTCCTCTCATCTCCACCGCCTTTGAGTTCCTGGAGGGAGCCAAGATTTTCACAAAACTGGACTTAAGAAATGCATATCATCTAGTCAGGATAAGGGAGGGGGATGAATGGAAAACAGCATTTAACACACCAACGGGACATTATGAATATTTGGTAATGCCTTTCGGGCTTACTAACGCTCCAGCTGTTTTCCAGAACCTTGTCAACGATGTCCTGCGCGACATGTTGAATGTTTATGTTTTTGTTTATTTAGATGATATTCTGATATTCTCCCCGGATGAGGAGACTCACATTATTCATGTCCGCTCTGTTTTGCAGCAGTTACTGCAGAATCAACTCTATGTCAAGGCTGAGAAATGTGAGTTCCACCAGGCGTCCGTTTCTTTTCTGGGTTTCGTCCTGGCTCAAGGTGAAGTCAAGATGGACCCTTGCAAAGTCGATGCCGTTATTAATTGGCCTACTCCCACGTCACGCAAAGATGTACAAAGGTTCTTAGGGTTCGCAAACTTCTACAGGAAATTCATCAGGAATTTCAGTTCTATAGCCTCTCCTTTGCATGATCTTACCTCGCCACACAAACCTTTTGTATGGAACCCGCTTTGTCATGCAGCTTTTCAAAAACTTAAGTCGAGCTTTACCTCCGCTCCCATCCTTACTTTGCCAGATCTCAAACAGCAGTTTGTGGTAGAAGTCAATGCGTCTGATGCCGGAATAGGAGCAGTGCTCTCCCAGAAGTCTCTCAAGGATGAGAAGTTACATCCTTGTGCGTTTCTCTCCAAAAAATTGACCCCAGCTGAAAAAAATTATGACATTGGCGACCGTGAACTGCTGGCAGTCAAGGTGGCTTTGATGGAGTGGAGGCACTGGCTAGAGGGGGCACATACTCCGTTTTTAGTATGGACAGATCACAAGAACCTTGAATATATTAAAACTGCCAAAAGATTAAATGCGAGGCAGGCTAGATGGGCTCTTTTCTTCTCTAGATTTAATTTTACGTTATCATACCGACCGGGTTCTAAAAATGGTAAGCCAGATGCTTTGTCACGCATTTTCTCCGAGGAGAGTTCTTTGTCCGACCCTAAGACTATTTTGCCTAAGTCATGCTTCATTTCCGCTTTTGTTTGGGACATTGAGACTGCGGTTGAAGGGGCTCTGAAAGACACTCCTAGCCCTGAAGATTGCCCCGAGAACAGGCTTTATGTGGTTCCGACCTTAAGGGGAAAAGTCATCCACTGGGCTCACACGAACCGAACGGTATGTCACCCAGGCATTGCCAAGACGCTATCAGTGGTCGAACAGCGCTTTTGGTGGCCTAATGTTAGGAGGGATGTTAGCGATTACGTCAATGCTTGCCAGGTATGTGCTGCTAACAAGGCCTCTCATCAACGTCCTTCTGGGGAGTTGCGACCCCTGCCAATACCACAACGTCCTTGGTCAGACATTTCCGTAGACTTTGTTACAGGATTACCGGCCTCTAAAGGCAATACCACCATTCTTACAGTTGTTGACAGGTTCTCTAAGATGGCGCACTTCATTGCACTTCCAAAACTCCCCTCAGCTAAAGACACTGCCGAGCTAATGATTAATCAGGTTTTTAAGTTCCATGGTTTCCCCAAGAATGTGGTGTCTGATAGGGGTCCCCAATTCATTTCGCAATTTTGGAAGGAGTTTTGTAAACTCATAGGTGCTACCGTCAGTCTGTCATCCGGGTTTCATCCTGAAACCAACGGCCAAACCGAGAGGCTGAACCAGGACCTGGAGACGGGGCTCCGATGTCTCGCTTCACAGGAGCCGCGATCCTGGTCTCAGAAACTGGTTTGGGTCGAATTCTCCCACAATTCCCTCCCCTCTGCATCCACTGGTCTATCGCCTTTTCACGTTGTGCATGGTTACCAACCATCTCTGTTTCCTGCCATAGCCCCAGAATCCACAGTTCCAGCGGCATTAACCTTGGTGAGATGGTGTAGGAGGACCTGGGAGCGAGCCCGCCAGATGCTGCTGCGCCAGGGACGGTCCTACAAAGCCGCTGCTGACCGTCGGAGGACACCGGCCCCGAACTACAAAGTGGGTCAGCGAGTTTGGCTTTCGACCAAACATATTCCACTCCGGGTGGAGTCCAAGAAACTCGCTCCCAGGTTCGTTGGGCCCTTCCCCATCACAAAAATAATCAACCCTGTCACCGTGAAGCTGAGGCTCCCAAGGTCTATGCGGGTCCACCCTACTTTTCACGTCAGCCTACTCAAGCCAGCCCGGGAGTCCCCTCTGGTCCCGCCTTCCAGGCCCCCTCCTCCCCCCCGGTTTCTGGATGGGGGCCCTGTCTTCTCTGTGAAGCGGCTGTTGTCATCTCGTCGGAGGGGCAGGGGGTTTCAATATCTGGTGGACTGGGAGGGCTATGGGCCTGAGGAGCGTTCCTGGGTACCGTCTGCGTTTATCGTGGATGATTCGCTCATTCGGGACTTCCACGTTGCGCATCCAGGGGCCCCAGGGCCGTCTGGGGCCGGCCGTTAAGGGGGGGGTACTGTCATATGTGTGTGTGTTCCGGGTTTTGTCTTCCCCCCCTGTTTCACACACACCTGCTCATGTGAGCATCTTCATCACCTGTGCCTCGTTCACCCTAATTACCCCTTGTATATAACCTCGTGTCTCATTTCCTCTCGTTGCCAGTTCGTTGTACCTTGTCGTCGCGTTCCAGCATTCCTTGTTTCCACGTCATAGATTCACAGTAAGACCTGACCCTGTTCCGATTATCGACCTTGTCTCTTTGCCTCATGTTTTTGGATACTGTTGCCTCTCTTGGATTGCCTGCCTGTGTACCGACCTATGCCCGTCTATTAAACCTCTCTTTTTGGAAACTCAATTTGTTTTGGAGTCGTGCATTTTTGGGTCCTATCCTCTGTTCCGTTCATGACAGAAGTGGGCGATAAACATCAACTCCGTCCTCAAAAAGGCCCAGCAGAGGATGTACTTCCTGCGGCTTCTGAGAAAGCACGGCCTGCCACAGGAGCTGCTGAGGCAGTTCTACACAGCGGTCATCAAATCAGTCCTGTGTTCTTCCATCACAGTCTGGTTTGGTGCTGCTACAAAAAAGGACAAACTCTATGCTCTATGCTGTTTCCGACTGCAACGGAAAATCAAAACTGCTGAAAGGATTGTCGGTACCTCCTTACCCACCCTTCAGGACTTGCACGCTCCCAGAACTAAGACAAGAGCGTGCAAAATCCTCTCGGACCCTCCACATCCCGGTCACCAGCTCTTCCAGCTCCTTCCCTCAGGTAGATGCTATCGATCAATGCAAACTAGAACTAGCAGACATTCCAACAGCTTCTTCCCTCTTGCAATCAACTTCTTAAACACCTAACGTACAATTCCATTGCAACATGCTGGCAATTCTTTGTCTTTTTGTCTTGAGTTTGTTGTCACATTTCTGTAGTAGTCTCACCACGCTGCACTATTTGGATATCTGTTGTTGACCAATACTGGCCACTCATGCCAGAATAGCATCGGCTCCATTTGCACACTGACTGAGGAGTATCTGCAACATTTGCACAATCAACATTGTCCCAGACAATCGTACTACTCGGTTGAAGTCTCGGCGCCCTTTGCACAATTGTCATTGCATAGGACTATTGTAATATTCGTCATTCGAACTGCTCTAAGTGCTCGAGGACTCTGCATCTTTTTGCACAATTGTCCAAAAAAAAAAAAAAAAAAGAAAAAAACATTTACCGGCATTACCAGATAACTAGCAACCCTTTATTGACTGTTTTTCTCAATGTCTTTATGTCTCAAAAGTGTTCTCTGTCAATTGACTGTCTGTTGTCGTACAAGTGCGGCTCCAATTACCGGAGACAAATTCCTTGTGTTTTTTGGACATACGGGTAGTCCTCGATTTACGAACAAGTTCCGTTCCTACGCTGGCAACGTAACACGATTTTCCGCATAAGACAGATTTCACCGTTAAAGTCGAAATTCACGGCGAATTACTTCCGTTACAGACACTGATGGTGTAGTGGTACACTCGCCTGAGTTTGGTGCAGGCAGCGTGGGTTCAGTACCCACTCAGTGACGGTGTGAATGTGAGTGCGAATGGTTGTCCGTGTCTAAATGTGCCCTGCGACTGACTGGCAACCAGTTCAGGGTGTAGTCCACCTTTCGTCAGAAGTCAGCTGAGATAGGCTCCAGCGTCCCGCGACCCTAACCAGGATAAGCGGTGTTGAAAATGGATGGATGGATGGATACTTCTGTTACGGGTATTGTCCCATGTGATTGTGACAGCAAGCTCAGTGTGTGTGGGCGTGTACGTCGATGTGTGAGTAAGACGGGACTGCGAAGGAGGAAGGAGTGCGCGCCGTTGCGAGTGTGTACAGTGGCAAGTGTAGTGACGACAACCGGGGAAGAGTAGCGATTAGCGGAGGTCCCGTTGACATCGAATGTGCAGAGGAGGTAATAAAGCAATTAAAGCAGCAAATCGGTGCTTCGTGCCTTTATTGTTGCCGCCACCCAGCTCAGCTGTGCAACGAGAGAAGGGAGTCGGTCAGGTGACCGTAGCAGGAAAGGTTAACACTTCGTATAAAGAAACTAATATAAAAAAATAAGATGCTCTACTTACATACGGAAGCGTATTGCATTCACTTGGATAAAAAAAAAAAAACTCCTGTTTTTCGGACTAATTTTTTTTCCGCCTGTTTTTCTGACTATTTTTTTCTGTTTTTCTGACTAATTTTTTTTCCGCCTGTTTTTCTGACTATTTTTTTTTCTGTTTTTCGGACAAATTTTTTTTCCGCCTGTTTTTCTGACTATTTTTTTTCTGTTTTTCGGACAAATTTTTTCCACCTGTTTTTCTGACTATTTTTTTCTGTTTTTCGGACATATTTTTTTTACACCTGTTTTTCTGACTATTTTTTTTCTGTTTTTCGGACTAATTTTTTTGCACCTGTTTTTCTGACTAATTTTTTTTCTGAGTTATCGGGACACACGAACTCACGCGAGAACCTGCGAACTGCAAGTGACTCTTTGCGGACTCACGAATGGCGGATTACTGCTCGCACACCTTCAACCTGCCCATACGCGTTTACATTACCGCTTCAATTAAGGTAAGTCACATAATGAGTAACACACATTGTATAATACTCTTAATACTTTAGTTTTAGACTGCATACTATTCTAATGTAAGCCAATATTTACTATATGGTTTTATGTAGCAAGTAAGTAATAGACGAAGTCGAACGTCTCCTCGGCATGATTTCAGTAAGGTAACAGTTACTATATGTTTAGCTGATGCTGTTCATTGCTCGTCCTTGACTTGACAACGTGCTTTTCATCATAACGTTAGTATACAATAACATTACGCTTCCGTAAGTAGAACGAGACATTCGTTGTAACGTTAGTTTATATACTAAGTATACACTAACACTCCAGAGTTTTTGAATAACCAGTCAAGGCTTTCATTACACAAGGACACAACACAAATCAGTTTTGGTGGTGATTTGAGTAAGCACATTAAAATGTTTGCAAATGATTACACATATAGATGATGCCCTTTTCCTACATTTTTTCATTGCCAGCATTGCAATGGCTACATCCTCAACCCCTGGCCTCCCACAAGATGATGATGGTCTGTGGGAATTTCTACGCAACAGAGGTGTTCATGAGGAGAGTATTCAGAAAATTAAACAAGATCATGTAAGTCACAGGAAATTTGTTCCTGCTGGTATATATTAATTTTTAAATGATTTTCTCAACTATATTTTACATTCAAATTAATTTATGATTATACTTTTACCAATACATTTTAGACCAGGGGTGTCAAACATTCAGCCCGCAGGCCAAAACTTGACCGCTGGGGGGCTACAATTGGGTCCGCAGCGTGAATTTTAAAATGAAAAAATACAGACGACATTGTGGCGGTGGGGACTAAGTATAATTTTGAGAATTATTATGCTCATCTAAAAAAGGAGTTGTAATAATTCCTAGCTCTTCAGTAGTTGATTTATCTTAAAACTGAAATACTATACTGTATTTTTCAGTTCCAAATATCTGTGTCTTATAGTTGTAAAATCTTTTTTTTAAACTTGCAAAAAAAGGTGAACCTCTGCAAACTGTTGTAGACTTGACTCTTTATCTGGAGTGAACAAGATGTTTCACATGGAGGGTCATCAGGTTCTCTAAGATATGGTCTGAGCATTCTCTATTAGAAACTTAGCTGTAAACTTAAATGTCTGATGTTATATAAGCGCACTCACATTATTGCCAGCTTCCAAATCTGTTTTTATTGTCTTACACTGTCCATTGTGTTATCGTCTGCATTAGGCATTTGTAATTTGTTGTCCGAGAATTAAACACAGAAGTAAATATTCTTGGAGATAATAGTTTGTTTCATCATGTCTAATGTTTTCTTTTTTTTTATATATAAATATGCTGCTTTGGCCTCTTACATTCCAGCCTATGGTGATAGGATTGCTACAAGGCGTTTCTCAGTGGAGAAGAGGTGGAGATGATACAAAAAGACTTTCCTTATTCCAAAAACTTAGTAAGAAAATGAGCACAATGGGTAACAAAGCCTGTGATCATGGTTTTGAGGGAGAGAGAGCGAGAATACAGTGAAACCAACAAATGTGTACCTAAAAAATAATAAGCGAGCCTGGAAGACAAGTAGAAAAATAGAATTAGGGTGGATACATGACAACAAACAAGTCAGAAAACGCAGCGGTGGAGGAACCAGAGTTCTGGATATTAACAAGAATGCCACTAAAACTGAGATCCTGTCTCAAGCAAAACAACTGTTTTTCCCGAATGAGAAGTCAACAATGGGAAAGTGGGAAGAGTTCAGTCATGACATTGTTAACTTTCAGGAAGTACAAGTTGATGAGGACGTAAGTGTGCGGGAGTGTTATGACACACACAAATTAGCCTTGTTAAGATTTTATTATTAAGACCCTTGCCGGTGGAGATGACCAGGAGGAAGGAGCTGACATACCGACAGATGAGCAACATGAAAACTCAACAAAATGTGGACAAAATAAACAAACAATGGAAAAGGTGGAGCAGCTGACGAGGAAAAGACATAGCAGTGAAATAAGTCAAATACACACAACGGAAGATGATGAGCTGAGCACTGCAGCTGTTCAGATTATTGATCTTACGTCTTTGTGTAATACATCAGAGGTCAGTTTTGGTCCTTTGACAGGGGGTCCATTTTTAGGTGATCTTGATGATACACTCTTACATGATCCAAACTTTGCAATAGAAGACGAACAACTAAACATCCCCACTTACACCTCAACTCCTAATGATGCTGAGACAGCTTTTGGTAGACCACCAAGTCCTTCCTTTGAACTTTTACATGTGACTGTGAAACTTCACCGAGTAACTCTCTTAGATGAACTTATTACCCAATTCAAGGATGAAGCAGTGATGACAAACTCTGTGAAATACAGCTTTATCGATGAAATGGGGGCAGATGCTGATGGTGTGTCTAGGGATGTATACTCTGCCTTCTGGACAGAATTCCTAGACTGAGGGTGCCATCGCTTTCCCCGAAATGGCAAGAGGAAGAATGGAAATCTGTTGGCAGGATATTGGCCAAGGGACTGAAGGACCATGGGTATTTTCCATTTCGGCTGGCACAAGCCTTTACGGCAGCCATCATATTTGGTGAACACTCCGTTTCATCTGATTTACTGTTTGACTCCCTGATGTTGTATCTTAGTCAATCTGAGCGTCATCTTTTGTCCACTGGTTTGCAAGAAGCTGTTGTCGGCGATGATGAGGAAGAGTTTCTTGATCTTATGGATCGCATGGGAGTAAGAACAGTACCGACACAAGATAACTTGAGAGCTGTGCTTATCCAGGTTGCCCACAAGCAAATCATCCAGCATCCAAAATATGCATTGGATAATATTGCAGAGGTTGCAGGACCAACACTCAGGAAGTTTTTCCCTAATGTAGAGGATATGAAGAAGCTGTATGAGGACATTAAACCGACAACACGAAAGGTGATTAAAATGATAACAGCTTTTCCAGCTACTTCAGCAGAGAACCAAAGTTTGCGATTTTTACATCAGTACATAAGGGGATTGGATGAAATAAGTCTCCGGAAGCTGATGAGATTTCTGACTGGATGTTATCTGTGTAAAATAAATTCAAATCACTTTCACCTCTTTGGAAGGGCTAGCACGGCGGCCAATTGCCCATACTTGTGGCCCAACAGTGGAGCTGCCATCAACTTACAGTAGCTATCCTGAGCTTCGAGCTGAAATGGAGGCAATATTGTCCAGCAACACTCATGCAATGGACATAGCATAAGAGTAAGTGACTGATGTTCACATACACATTTTTCTGGTCCCCATTCAGCCAGCTATGATTGTTTAGACTGTGAATGTGGGCTATAGCATATAAGGAGAATATTTTGTTAGCTTAGGGTTTGTGTAAGTAATGCAAGAAACAATAACTCACACAAGCACAGATTGATTGAAAATGTTCTTTCTACCCTTTCAACAATTCACTTTTGTTATCAGTCTAGGATGGATGGGAATGTTTGCACGTTAGAAACACCATTGTATTTTTGCTGTTATAATAGAATTTGAATCTCTACCTCATGTCAAATGTTAATACGACAGTGTTTGTGAGTCTGGTACAAGGTGGTTTGGGATTTTATGTTTGTTTTGCAAACAGATTATGTGTTACCTGTTTAGTCATGTAGTTCAAGAGTCCTGCTCTGTGAGACATGATATGTTTCAACCTGCAATCTTTAAATTGGACATGTTTCTTTTCCATGCTTGCATTGTTAAATGTTACGGGTATTAAATATGTGCAAACTCAAGTAAAGAACTTGCTATATTAAAATATATTCATAAGTATGCTTCATTTGCTGAAAGTTTAATGACAACTGCATTTTAACATAAATGTAGAGTGACATGGCATTCAAATACCTAAAAATACAGTAGTTGATCTGATCTGTTTATATGTTTGAGAGATGACATAATAAGCAAATACTAATAGTCATCAAATTTTGTTACGTCTAATTGTTTTGCTGCAGATTACACAGACAGGCAATTCACGAGAACACCCCCCCCCCCCCCCCCCAAAAAAAATCAGGAATGTATCATTCCTTAGTGCTATAATAAACAAAAACTAAGTATCAAAAAAGAAAAAGGTTTCACTGCTCAGTATCAGCAGATATTGTGTAAGAGCTACATTTGACATTAAGCATACACACCATTATAGACACAATGTATTAGAAACCTTTATTTATAAATGATGAACACAATGAACCTAAGATTCCCCATGTTTTTTCATGCATACATTGGACGTTTGCTTTTCTGGAATAGAAAGACGATATACGAGGCACAACGTGGAGATGTCCATTTGGAGCAAATTCACAGTAATTTACTGTTTTAATACCCTTTACAGTTAAATTAATGTTGCGTAAGGTCTACCATTTTTGGAGGGTTACATGATCCTGTCATTTGATCCTGTAGAGCAGGTTGTGTTAATGAAATCTGCGCTCGTATGTAAGCACGTAAGAACATGTAAAGCTCGATGGCTTCCTCTGGAGAGGTGGGTGGATGAAGACTGTTTTCTGCAATGGCGAGACAACAAATGTCAAACACTGTATCATCACAGGGGTACGGTCCTCTCTGAAGGCATTCTCCTCTGCAGATCTCTATCTTTTCTCGAGATACCTCTTTCAAGTACTCTCTGGCTCCAAAAAGTTCGGGTAGGGTGTACATCATCACTGGGCGCCCACCTGGAGATGCAGCATTTCTGCATGGGCGAATTCTGTGAGTGTTCCAGAGGTGAACAACTTCCTGTAGTTCTCGCTAAAGAAACATCGTGATAAAATCAGTTTGCACATTTTATATACCAACTGCAGTACATATGTTGCACTTAACTAGCCAATGTGTAGTACAAATCAGCTCCAATTTAAACATCTGCGCAATAGTAGTCTTAACTGTATTAATTAAAACATCAAGATACCGACATAAACATTTTATTCCATTTTACAATTTTCATTTAAGTAATTATAATATATTATGCTGACAATACTGTCTGATTAAGGTTTTGAATATAGCCTACAAAGAGTGAGCTCTTGACACTCATTTCTAAGTATTAGTACCACACCAAAACTAACCCACAGGGTGGTATTCTACTTCTTTTTGTGAAGTACAATATGGAAGTAGGTAGACAATTGGCAGGAGGGGGGTTGCAGTTCTTACTTCTATTATTTCAAGACGTGAACTGAATGATACTTTTGTCCAGGAAGTCACCAGAAAAGAAGTCTGAGTCTTTTAAATCATGGAACAGGTTCATCCAAAACTGTGCATGTTGCCTCCTTAAAAAGCCCCACCAGTTCTCTATTCTTTGGTTGTGATTGCTCGATCCATACAGATAACATCTGTGCGAAAAGTTGTCCAGATGGTCGTGCCTCAAGAACATCTGCATTTGCTCAATAAAGCAGTTCTCGGTGCCAAGGTCCGAACGAATTCGGGCAGAAGTCCCATTCCTTGATGACACCTCATTAATAAAGTATCCAGCAATTATTTTAGGATTACTGTTTGTCGAGTAAGCATGTAGCCATATCACCATTCGTGAAAAACCATCTATTGCACCATTGATACAGATCCCATATGGTTTGAGTTTGTCATAAGAGTCTACATGCCACAAAAAGTTTGGGCCGGGATTGTGGTACATACGCCGGCGAAGCCGATTCCGGCGCCTCAGTTGCACACCGTGCGGGTCCAGTATTTTCATCAGTCTCCTGATCGTCTCTTGAGTCACCACGTAGCCAGCCTGAATGCATTTTAAATGCATCATCTTGTATCCATGGAGCATACCATATCTGTCCAACTGATTCTGGACAAACATTGCTGTATCGAGCAGATCTGAATGGGCTTTCCTCCTGAACAAACGCAAAGTCTGCAGGTGCCTGCGTAATGTCGACAAACTAATAACAATACCATCTATGTGACTCAAAGACAGGAGTATCTCCCAGTGTCTTAAACCCATATCAAAATAAAACTTGATCAAACTGAATAAGCCGGTCATGTTGCTTACTACGGATTCCGCAAAGAGTCACTTGTAGTTCGCAGGTTCTCGCGTGAGTTCGATGTGTCCCGATTACTCAGAAAAAAAATTAGTCAGAAAAACAGGTGGGAAAAAAATTTGTCCGAAAAACCAAAAAAAATAGTCAGAAAAAAAGGTGGAAAAAATTTTAGTCCGAAAAACAGAAATAAATAGTCAGAAAAACAGATGGAAAAAATTAGTCCGAAAAACAGGACAAAAAATAGTCAGAAAAACAGGCGGAAAAATTTTTTGTCCGAAAAACAGAAAAAAATAGTCAGAAAAACAAAGCCCTCCAAAAAATTAATCAGAAAAACAGGAGTTTTTTTTTTTTTTATCCAAGTGAATGCAATACGCTTCCGTAGAAACACTATGGTGCTGGGACAAAATGGCAGACGAGGCACGGGCATCGTAAAGTCGAAACGTCGTAGGTCGAGTGCGTCGTAACTCAAGGAGTTCCTGTACTTGGCAAATAAAGATGATTCTGATTCTGATACTGAAATTATCCTAAAATGGAAAAGTATCACTCAGAGTTGGTCCAGCTTCCCTTTTGGTCCCAAAGGTGGTGGGAAAGGAAGGCGGGGGGTAAACCACCCCCTTTGTTTCGCTCCGGCCATGTAAAGGCCGGAGCTCCGTTCTCTCAGAGTCAGCTCTTGTATCGTCCGACCAACTTGCCGAAGACTGGCCCAGCCAGGAAGCCCACCTCACCACAAGGTGGCGAGGATACATCGGACCATCCCCAACTGCAGAGCATCCTGCAAGCGCTCCGAGCTACCCTTTTTGGGGGCCTGAGCACACCCCGTGGGGACGGAAGCGGGCACCACACATCAGCTTCGAACGTCTTGAGAGCAGAGACACCTGGGCTCCGGGCCGCCCTGCCTGGGAGCATTTTGTGCTCCCTTTTTCCTTTTTCTTCCTCTGAACATCCAGAAGCTCGACCTGCCTGTCTCAATCGTGTTCAAGACATGTAAATCTAACATTGCGGTCTACTAAAAGTACAGATTAGTGCATATTTGGGTTTAAATTAACAAGAACAGGAATCCCCAGCTATATGCATTGTCACTACACGCTCATTCTACCAATCTCCCATCACAAGTCAGTTTCCTTTGCCAATGTTCGTCGGTACTTTGTGTGTTTTGCGTTTTTCTGTATTGCTTCCCTGTAGATTCCCCATGTTAGATCAGAAAATTTTCCATAAAATTCACTCCCTGCATTGTGTGTGTTTGGGTTTGAGGAAAGAAACGTCTGGCCGTCTAGAACTCTTATCAACATTTCAGAAAGTGTAGCAACTTTCAGATTACGAGACTGATAAAAAGGTTTCTCGTCACTTTCTCAAAATTGTATCCACATAAAAAGTGACGTGGTGCCCCTTTTACTAGATAAGATAGCTTGATTTATAAGGCTGTAATTTAAAATTACACTAAACCGGATGTAACGCAGGTGTCGCATCGAGTTCATTCTTTTGTCCCAAATAAAATTTTTATTTAACCCATGTATGCTACACTGTGTTTAAGAAAAGAAAAGTTGAAACCGCCGTGACAATAGCATTTTGAACATTTAATTGGGATTCTTTCATGTACCACTAGAGGGAGCCCGCACTATACCACACTTTGAGAACCACTGCTCTATGCTTTTTCTTTTATACATAATTGTTGGCCATGTGACCCTCAAGGTGCACTTATTGATGCATCTAAAATTGTGTGTGTGGGGTGGACGGGGGTGTTACGTCACTGTCTCCAGGTCAGTCACTTTTTCAAACCACATCAAAATTGTTAAATTGTACAAGTACCAGAGTTTTCAATTAATGTGTAAACAATGTCATTCTGTCTGTTACAGAGGACTTGCTTCTACTGCTGTTTAAATGTCCGATCGCAATGTTTTGAGCAAATGTCATACTGAACCAAGTGACTTCACACGATGCAGGATCAATCCACTGTTATTATATTGCGATTTTGACAGGAATAAACGCACATATTAATTGACACATTTCTGCATTGAACCTGTGTTGACAGTCATGCATGTGAGAATGGCAACTCCAAGTGGACCACAATAATACTGCAATGCACTTGATATACACACACTGGCAATTGTATTCATTCATTATGTTATTTGAAAGCATATTTATCTAACTTAACAATCATGTGACAACTTGGACACAAAAAAATTTGCTGTAGGTATTTGAACAGACGACGGATCACAGCGGTGTGCGGAGGGCACCGTACAAGTCTGTACAATGGCCACAGGTGGAATCAGTAAGCAGTTGATCTGTGACACCGATGCAAACCAAGTACAATAGCTGTGCTTGGAAAGGAATTCAACCGGGACTGCCAAGTCACAGTACATTTTCAGACAAAAAGTGTGACCAAAACATAAAAGGAGTGTGACCTGAGTTGAATGGGAGTATTTTTTAAACAGAATTTTGCTCGAGAAAAGACATAAGTGATTTCGTTTTACATATTTTGTAATTTAATTTCCGGTATTCGGTATTGTCTTTGCCCACCAATGATCGAATCAATTCGATTTCTTACTCTTTGTAGTAATTCTAAAAACAATAGTCTAGTCAGCTGAGATAGGCACCAGCACACCCTTGACCCAAGTGACGATAAGTGGTTCAGAAAATGGATGGATAGATATTTAAAATATATGTTGATATTATAACCATCTATCTAAGTGTTGTGAAGAAATCTGAAATCATGAAACGTATCGAATCATTGACTCACGTTACTGATTAGTGGCCCAACAATCCGACGTGAGCTTGGTGAATTCTGCTACACAATGATAGTAAAAAAGATGGCAAAGGATCCAGTCGCAACGTTGCTATGAACGCAAGACACAGCAATATTGCCAAGAACCAATCAGAGCAAAGCTATTTTCCATATCTATATGAAGAATAACAGCGATCCAATCAGACGAAAGTTTGTTCACATATCACATATAAATGAGAAATCCGGCCATCTCAATTGACAGGTGCAAAAGGTATTTTCATGACAATAAGGCGCACTTAAAAGTCTTAAATTTAAATTTTTTTATTTTTTTTTTAAAAAGTACAACCGAACTCAGTTTTGCTCCCGCTGCCTTTTTAAAAACATTGTTTTAGCATGTATGCATGCTACCGTATGTTTTAAACTAGCGTATGTTTTACCATGTCTGCGCCCAATAATACGGTGCGCCTTATGTATGTGTTAAATACAGAAATAGACCGCGTAACTGAGACTGCGCCTTTTAATACGGTGCAAATACGTGAAAATACGGTACATAGAATAGCTTGAAAAAGGGCGTTATGGGTATTTCCAATTCAAATTATCTCGCAAAACCTGATAAAAGGACATCAGAATGTCAGGATTGCATCCAGGCAGGGCAGTGTACGAAGTTAACCGCTGTTTTATAGGCCATCTTTTAATTATCCATCCATCCCTCCATTTTCTGAGCCGCTTCTCCTCACAAGGGTCGCAGGCGCGCTGGAGCCTATCCCAGCTATCATCGGGCAGGAGGCGGGGTACACCCTGAACTGGTTGCCAGCCAATCGCAGGGCACATACAAACAAACAACATTCGCACTCACATTCACACCTACGGGCAATTTAGAGTCCCCAATTAATGCATGTTTTGGGATGTGGGAGGAAACCGGAGTGCCCGGAGAAAACCCACGCCGGCACGAGGAGAACATGCAAACTCCACACAGGCGGGACCGGGGATTGAACCCCGCTCCTCAGAACTGTGAGGCTGACGCTCTAACCAGTCGCCCACCGTGCCGCCATCTTTTAATTAATTAATTAATTAATTAATTTTTATTTCATATGGACATCACGAGAATGTTGGACGAACCAGATGCATTGCTTAATGTGTTTTAGCACAAGCACTAATACAAGCACCCGTATACCAAATAGTGGGCGAAGTGAATCTGTTGGGAACATCAGCAATACCTGAATTGACCCAACAGCAGCGTACTACCATGGAAGAAATAGTGACTGCTAACCGACAAGGTACAGTAGAATACCAAAATTCTAACTGCCAAACTTTGAGACAGCAGGAACCATCCCCAAGAGGAGACCAGCCTGCAGACAAAGGAGCGGGCAACATCGCCACACATCCGCCCGAATAACCGACAGACAGGTTTGGCAAACCACGTTGCAGGAGGAGTTGACTTCTAGTATTAATCAGAGAGGTTCCCGCTTGAGGGAACAGAGACATAGTGACGAGTCTGACTCTGAATTTGATGAGAATGTGGAGGGGGAGCTTCCCCCACCGCCCCCTCCGACAGACAAAGACTTGACAGCGGACGACAAAAGAAGGCAACAAGCTAAGCTAATGACTTCTGGGGAAGCACGTAAATGGATGGAAAAGGCTTATCAGCCCCCATCCCGGGACCGAGTCAAGACGAGGTCCCAGACTGGAACCAGAATTAAGAGTCCGACGAGATATACCCCGACTCCCGGTAATTATCCTATGATCCCCAGTCAACAAGGTGGGTTAATATATCAAGAATTGTCTTTAAAAGATCTCGAGTTTTTACAGAAACGACTGCCCGGACTGGCAGCTGGCGGTGAAATGTGGATTCAAGCGCTGAAGAGGTTGACGGACGGCATGAACCTGGCGTGTGGTGACATAGTGAGACTGATACGCGCCTGTTGCATTTCGGTCCACCAATCGGATGATATTTTGACACGGTCGGGTCTGAATAATGTCGAACCTGAAATTTTATTTGCCCCTTTTGCTCCTATAGTGTTTGCAGTCATCCGCGATATGTTCCCGTCCTCTTCCCCGACGGTGCCGAAGCTTCCGGACTTCAAACCTCTCATGGATCCCAGTTCTCACTTCGAAAATTGCATAAGTATTTGGACAGATAAGACAGGATCACATCCCTCCCGTTTAAGAGAGGCAAATGTTATTTATAGAATAGCTTTACTTGAGACCTTGCCGGTTGAAGTTAGGACTGAACTTATTAAAGACCCTGACCTCATGGAAGGGGAAGATAGTTATTTTAATCGTCATGTGTCACATAATTTGAAACTTTTTGTCGACAGACAACACAAATCATCAGACGAGGTAAAAGATATGCAAGAGCAACTTTTGAAGTTGCAATTAGCCCAAGCCCGTAAAATGGCCACGGACAACAAACAAGAGGAAAAAAAGGACAAAAAAATGGAAGCAGAAAAACAGATGTGGATGGCGCAGAGGTCAACAAGGAGACGAGGCGAGAGTCGTGACAGGGGATTCACCAATGGGGGCAGGGGAGGCGCTCGCCGACCTCCACCTGACCAAGCATGCTTCAATTGTGGTCAGTATGGACACTGGTATCGCCAATGTACGGTTTCCCCAATGATACAACAGCGATCTCCAGTGGAACCCGGAGAGGCCACACCTCAAAGAGGAGGCTACAAAGCTCCACGAGGGAGAGGCGGACGCGGCCCGGCGCCCTGGCAACAGCATCAGCAGCAGGCTCCACCACAACAACAGCCATTTCGCCAGTTCTACTGCGAGGAGGACTGGTCCAATTGCCAATAGGGGGGCCCGGAGCCAGGGGACGGAGGAAAGGCAGAGCCTCTTATCCCCGCTAAGGTGGACAAAACGGAAATCCACATGTTAGTGGACACAGGTGCCACATATTCGTCTTTGTGTTTACCACTTCCAACATCCAAACACTCAGGGAGGACGACCACCTTAATGGGCTTCGCAGGGGTGCCCATGAGTCTGCCGATTACGACACCATTAAAGACTGAAATTGCTGGACAGACACATGAACATCAGTTTGTCCTCATGAAAAAAGGGGCTCCAGTGAACCTGATGGGCAGAGATCTGCTTATCAAGACCAGGGCTACCATCCTTTGTAGCCCGGATGGACTGACGATACGGTTCCCCGATGGGACCATGATGAACTGTGGACAGAAGTTATCCTCCGGATGGAACATGATACAACATGAACTTCCGGAAGCAACTGCTGACATATATTGGGCCCGACTAAAACCTGAAACGAAGGAGGGAGGCGGAGTTTACTCGGCCTTCCTGCGGTGGAAGTCCTGGATCGACTCTCTCGCCCCCTATCGTCCTCCAATTGATCCTCTCCATCTCACACTGTTTTATGATAAAAATGATGATTTGGTTTATAGGGAAGCTTTTGAGTCGATACAGGGAGAAAATTGGAGGCTAAACAGTACAGGAATTTACATAGGAAAACAAGGTGTGGCGGCTGCGTCCACCTTGGCGCCAGAGCAGAGTGAGTGATTTATGATGAACTTGACATCTTTTCCACACATATCGCTTGCACTAGCATTAGGTCATGAAGCCAGAGAACTGGGACCCATGGTGAGAAAATGCCGTTTGGCAAACGATTGGCAACAAGATCAAATACCCAATGTGTTGTACTCTCCCAGTGCTGAATGTTTTTGTATTCAAGGTACCATGGTGGACGGAGGGGTGTTGGAACATGTGACATTAGCGCGATTCCATGGCAGAGAACTCTAGGACCATGAGGATGCCGCACATCTGTTGAGCTCCCTGCCGGACTCATTGTGGTCCGAGGGTCCTGCAGATGGGGGTCTGTGTACATCCGTGACTCCGGTAACATTCGAGGTAAACCCCAATGCTTTTGTTAACGTGCCGCAATATCCATATAAAGAAGAGGCCGCGGAAGGCATAGCGGAGACCTTAGACGGACTCTGGAAAGCCGGAGTCCTTGAAGAATCAAATTCTCCCTTTAACACTCCTATTTTGCCGGTAAAAAAGGCCGACGGTATTAATTACCGGATGGCCCATGATTTAAGACGAATAAATGATATTACTAGAACTCCTTGCGTCCCGGTCCCGGACCCACACCGTTGTTTAGGTGTTTTGGGCCCAGAGATGCAATGGTTCTCGGTAATTGATTTGGCTAATGCTTTTTTCTGCATTCCCCTGGCAGAGGAATGCCGGAAATACTTTGCATTTACATATAAGAATTGTAAGTTACAATATACGCGGGTCCCCCAGGGCTGGAAACTCAGCCCTGGGATTTTTAATCAGTGTTTGCGAGAGCAATTAGCTGATATGAGTATGCCAGAAGGCTCTCTGTTGGTTCAGTATGTAGATGATTTGTTGATTGCAGGTAACTCGGCTGAAACCTGTTTAAAAGCAACACATACTGTGTTGTCCCGACTTGAGGACTTGGGGTTCAAGGTGTCACAAAAGAAACTTCAATGTTGCAGACGACAGGTGACGTTTTTGGGGCGGGTAATCTCAGGGAAGGGCTCGACCCTGAGTAATTCGCACCGCTCTTCCATTTTGACTTATCCCCGACCGAATAATGTTAAGGAAATGCTTTCTTTTTTGGGCCTTTGCGGCTATTCCCGTGGCTTTATTCCTGACTTTGCGGTTAGAACTCGAACTTTGCGGGACCTAGTTAGGGTCAAAGGCATGCGTAACCTCCATGCTAGCTTGGACTGGACAGACAAAACTGAGAAGTTGTTTACCGACCTTAAAAGAGATTTGGCAGCAGCGACTCACTTAGCCCAGCCTGACTATGACCTGCCTTTTCATTTAGATGTTTCAGTGACAGAAGGTACAGCAAACGGGGCTTTGTTCCAGAAGACGGGCGGTAACAGACGGGTCCTGCTTTACGTCAGCATCTCTTTGGACAAAATAGAAGTAAGACAACCTATATGTGCGGCATATGCTGCAGCTGTGGCCACATGCATTAATAAGACGGCACACATTGTTATGGGACATCAACTCTTTATTCTTACTCATCATGGGGTGACAGCATTCGTGGCCTCAGCAGCATTCACAATGTCGCCATTACGTCAGCAACGCTTGATGACGACCCTCACCCAACCCCATATTGTATTCCTCCTATCGGGGATCAATATGGCTGATATTGTTTCCAGTTCTGGAGAACCACATACCTGTCAAGATCAGGTCATGCGGGATTTGAAGGCCCGCCCCGATTTGTCCTCAGCTCCTTTTCCAGGTGGTCGGGTGTTATTCACCGACGGCTGCTGCTGGAGACGCACTTCGGGACCGTTACATGCTGGGGCAGCCGTCGTGGAGGCCCTGACCCCGGGAGACCCAAATTCTGACTTCCACATGTTATGGTCCACAAATGAATTTGTGAAACCCTCCGCTCAAGCTGCGGAACTGCTGGCCATGTGCAGGGCACTAGAGTTATCTGAAGGTCAGAGGGTTACTATTTATTCTGATTCGGCGTATGTGGTGGGATGTTTGTTTGTTGAGCTGGCTGCATGGAGGCGACAGGGTTTTGTTACGTCCACTGGTGACCCAGTGGCCCACACAGAGCTGATTCAGCGACTGAGTGAGGCTATTGATAGGCCAGTGGAGGTAGCTGTGATCAAGTGTCCAGGACATGCGAAAGCGGGCACTCTGGTAGCCCGGGGAAATGGCGCAGCGGATGCGGCGGCGAAAGAAATAGCGGGCTATCGAAAGGATGCTGAAGGTAACTATGTTGTTAAACGGGATCAGCTGATTGACTTTCTCCCTGCAGTGACAGTTGATGTGGTGCGCGACCTCCAGGAGGCGGCGCCAGAGGAAGACAAGCGTAAGTGGCAAGAGACAGGTGCTGAGTATGATGACAAGGAAAAGCTGTGGTATGGCTCAAAAAGAGGACCTAGGAGACTGGTATTACCTGCAGGGAAGTTCATGCAATTAATGATTGAGGAAGCACACGCCCCGACACATGAAAGTTATGTGTCAATGCTGAACAAACTGCGCTTTTGGTGGCACCCTGATCTTCTGCGTAAAGTAAAAGAGTTTTGTGTTTCTTGTGATATATGTCAGAATTTCAGTGTTGCCCCTACAAAAAAGAGGGAATTGCAACACACTGAGATGGGCCGATGCCCAAATGATGTAGTGGTGATGGACTTTACTGATATGTTATTCAAAGTCCAAGGAAAAAGGTACCTGTTAATGATTGTCGACACTTTTTCTGGATGGCCCGAAGCCTATCCTTGTGCGAGAGAGGACGCGTCCTCCGTTATCAAAGCGCTGGTTAACCATTTTATCCCGACACATGGGTTTCCACGAGTAATCAGATCTGACAATGGTACCCATTTTACGGCCACTTCGTTGGCCACGGTTGAAGGGATACTCGGGCTTAAACACAAGTTTGGCTCAGTCTACCATCCTCAGTCCCAGGCCCATGTGGAAAGGATGAACCGCACAGTCAAACAAAGGCTGGCTAAAATGTGTGCACACACAGGGCTTAATTGGCTCCAAGCCCTTCCCCTTGTTTTGTTTACCATCAGGCAAGCTATTAACCGCCGGACAGAGTTCACCCCTTTTGAACTCCTGACCGGCCGCTTGATGCCTGGTCCAGAATCGGCTTTGCTCCAGCCGGACATGGACCCGCCAAAGAGGCTATAAGCCCTACTGGGAGCAACTGTCATCTCTTGTGTCCTCACTTTGTATTTCAGATCCCTCTGTTGCAGACGTCCACGTCAGTGACCCCTCCCTTCCGTCTCACGTGTATTTGAAAGTACTCCAAAGGAAGTGGTCTGAGCCCCGCTGGACTGGTCCGTTTGAGGTGTCGGCTCGGACATCTCACGCTGTGCGTCTCTTTGGAAAGGGGGATAAGTGGTACCACGTGTCACAAACACGCCCGGCACGGACCTCAGTTGCAGAGTGAACAAAGACATTGTGCCTCTTGGGCCTGGTGACGGTATTCACTGTGTTTTTTATTTATTTTTTATTTTTTTTCTCTCTCTCTTCCTGGTCGACCTGTTGTTTTTTATTTTTTATTTTTTATTATTATTTTTATTATTTTTTTTTTTTTGCTTTTTTGGGGTTGGTGTGGTTGTTGGGGTAGTTGTATTGTTCGTTCTATATCTTTCGTTTTTGTGTAAGTGTGTCTGTATGTTGGGTTTGGGATTAGATTAGTCCTTTAACAGAGGAGGAAATATGTACATCCTGGAGGTCTGGTCAAAGAAGGTTATAATCATGACTCTGGTGATCTCCCTGATTACAGTTACAGGAATCTATGTTGGAATGCCTTCAATACTAGGAGAAAGAGTAACAAAGAGGGCCATGAAGCCAGCAGGGGCCCTAGAATTGAACTACACATTGGGGGAAAAGACGGTATACCAATTTGAATTGTGTAAGGTGATAAATTGTGCACGCTGGGGCGACCCGACGGGATATAATATTTACTTGTGCGCTTTGAGTACAGAACATAGGGGAGCTGGCCGGTATCCGGTGAACCATAGGGTCAAAGCGAACGAGCAGGTGAATTTGTGTTACAGTTGGAGGCAAGTGATTATCCACTCGAAACCGGGATACTGGGAGCCGACGAGGATTAGAAATTGGCGGTGGAAGGACAAGATCAAATTGGAAAGAGGTAGTATGCACTCAGTAACCCCGAGGGACCGACATCCCGTATTATTGACCTTGTATGATATAACTAGCCCCCCGTGGAGAGAGTGGGGCAAACCTGTAGCGACCTTTACAGTCTTGACCTTGGGTATAGATGTCTCAGGGACTGATCCACTAGGACAGATTATTATTAATTGGATACGACCGACAAAAAGCTCATCTAGTCCGATAATGAGAAAATATGCTAAATTACCAGCTTCAAAAAATGAGGATCCAGTGGTTTTTCAAACCTCTAAAGTGACGGGATATGACCTGAATAATGACTTGGTCAAAGGATCGGTAAATAGTCATTTAGTACAAAAGGCGAAGGGACGAGTGGCAGGAATTAATCTAGGTAATTATTGGCTTAAAGAGATTACTATGGAAGGTAGGGACGCAGTCAAAATCTACCAAAAAGACTGTCTTGTTTGTGCTACGATGAATAACCTCAATTGGATTGTAAACCCTGTGGTCCAGGAAAATTATACTGCTGCTACTAAGTTCAAATTGACCTGTGCCTTCCAGCTGATGACTAATGACAACCTGGAGGGTGAGTGCCAGCACTGGGATCAAGTTTATCCTCTGACTAAGGTGAAAGGTGCTCCCCTCTACGATGTCGATATGGTTCCATCCCTTCCCTGTATCACACAAAATAAGAGTAAGGTAACTTTGGGCCCAAATAACAAACGTTCCCGATCAATGGGCCACCTAGATCCACAGTTTTGTAATTTCACGCTTTTTATTGATTATTATGATGCGGCCCGATTAAGTAAGATGAGGTCTGATTTGTGGTGGATGTGTGGGGATGGTCTTTTGTGGGACTTCCTGCCCGGGGAATGGACAGGCACTTGTGCATTGGTCTCTATGATAGCTCCCACAGTGATTAAGCCCCTCTCTGAGCAGGAAATCACTCAAATGGCGGATTTCACATGGGAGCGTGACTGGTGGGGTAGCTTGAACCGTTTCCGCCGTATGGTCAGTGGCTTCAACGTGGGCGGAAATGCTTGGGAAGAAGGTGAAGACCCCACCTACCTGGATGCCATTGGGATCCCCAGAGGTGTCCCGGATGAGTATAAAGCTCGCTGTCAAATTTCCGCAGGTCTTGAGAGTATTTTTATATGGGTAACTCCGAATAAAAATGTTGATTTCATAAATTACCATCATTACCAAATTCAAAGATTGGTGAATTTCACCTCCCAACTAGCGGAGGGCATCCATGAGCAACTATCAGCTACATCTCTCATGGCATTCCAAAATAGGTTGGTCCTGGATAGTATGCTAGCGGAAGAAGGGGGTGCCTGCTCTCGAATTAAAGGACATTGTTGTAAAATTATCCCCAATAATACGGCGCCAAACGGAAAGATCACCAGAGCCATGAAAGGTTTGCAAGCCATGTCTGTTAAACTTAAATCAATGTCTGGAGTGGAGGACAACCCATTCTATAGCTTGCTTAATAGGATGTTTGGTAAATGGAGGGGTTTCATACTGACTTTGGCGACTACCAGCATAATTGTCATGGCTGTGCTTGCTATTTGTGGATGTTGTATTATCCCTTGTCTCAGGAACCTGGTTCTCAGAATTGTCCTCAAGGCCTTTGTGGGTAAGGACCCCTACGGCCAATATCAGCTGCTGTCCCTGGACGAGGACAGGTTGGCCATGGAATCGCTCGCTCCGTTGAACGATACCGGTGTATCCTCTCTTTAAAGTTTTAAAATTTTAAAATTTAAAATTTTTGTTTTGCTGTGCTTAGATTAGGTTTATTGAGTATTGTAGTGAAAACGGTAGTAGGTATACGGGTTGTTGATCTTCTGATTATCAGAAGATCAACTTGGGGGATTGAAGGGAATATAGAATACTTTATATTCTAATGTGTAATTCTAACTAGTCTGGAAGAGAATGTGTATTGGAGTATAGGGGTATTTGGCCCCATCGGGGGGTATTTGGAGACACCTCTCAAGGAAGAAAGGAACTGCGGGGAGCCACTATAAACATTGAATGCAGGAATGTGAGCCGACATCTGCAGGCGACACCTGGAGCAGAGGTCTGGAGCCAGATCAGATGGTCCGCAGAACAACGATGACGTCGGATTACGGACCAATCAGAAGACAGCGATTCCATACTGGCCTGTTTGAAACATTGTATAAAATCTGGGGTAGAGTCAGATAGCGTTTGTTCGACTACTTTATCTGCTCAGGATAAGATAAGGATAGTTACGAACCCAGAGCTCTGCAAATGTATAGACTCCTCTGTCAGGAATAAATTGGTTGGTTTTGATACATTGTTGTGAACGAAGTTCTTTCACGAAAACGAACACGCTTGGAACCACGGAAGTTAAGGAGATTTTAAAACAGGGTTCCTTTACTTCACACAGGCAGCTTTCCAAGTAAATTCTGGGAACTTTCTAGGCTAGAACTCTCCCCTTTATACTAGTTACAGACAGTGGTTTGAAACCCAAAGATTTGGTTGGACCTTTACACACATTTGCATTTTTTAACGCTTAAAAATGCTTCCCAGCCCCTGCTGTACACTTTTTTTCTTTTCACTCATAACTTCTCACAGGCTGCTTTCCAACTAAATTATCAGGCTTTCTAGGCTAGAACGCTCCCCTTTACACTAGTTACAGGCAGTGGTTTGAATCCCAAAGCTTTGGTTGGACTTTTACACACATTTGCAGTTTTTATCGCTTAAAAATGCTACCCAGCGCCAGCTGTACACTTTTATTCTTTTCACTCATAACTTCACACAGGCTGCTTTCCAAGTAAATTCTGGGGCTTTCTAGGCTAGAACCCTCCCCTTGATACTAGTTACAGACAGTGGTTTGAATCCCAAAGTTGGACATTTACACACATTTGCAGTTTTTATCGCTTAAAAATGCTGCCAACTTGTGTCATCTTTCATGAAGTCGCCGCCGCCGAAACCACCATCGAGCTGCTTTAGCCGGCGAAAAGGGGGATATGTAGTGACTCTGACTTAGTTGCTTGATAAACTGCATTCTTCCAAGCGGCCCTGCTGTGAGACTGCCCCAAGGAGATGTCTCGTGGACCCCAAACTAATTAACATCTAGCTTCGAAATCTGAACTCCCAAGCATCAAAGGCCAGATTTTCTACCGGACCAGCTGTCTGTGAATAGGAAAAATTCCTGGGACAAGGCTACACCCGCTGGGATCGAGAGAAACTGCAAATTCGTACCGGGGGGGACTCTCATTTGATGTTTAACCAAGGACAAATGTCTGTATTGATATTTCATTAACTCATTTTCCAAATGTATGCCTTAATGTCTGTGTCTGTGTGTCATCTTTACAAGTGCAATTGCGAGATTTTGAGAATTGTTTGTCTTGATTTGACTCCAAGCAGCATGGGATGTGATTTGAACCATAAGCAGTTGATTTTCCAAAACTAAAGTATATACAGTCAGTCTGATATGCTTGACCTCTGAGTAAAGAGAGTACCAAGTTGTGGTTATTTATACTAATATATGATTTTAAACCCATTTTACCCATTTTAAATTTGTACACAAGATTTAAACTGATGGGTGTGGTCGTGTCCGTCCCTCTTGCACACGCCCCCCCGCTCCGGGGTATTTAACTCTTAACTCTCGTGTTTTTGCCTTCTTGTTTTTTTTTCTCTCCTCTGACTTCTTAGCTCTTGTCTTGGTGGCACCTAGCCAGCCATGGGCTGCCCTCGGCCACCCTCCCCATTGGCCTTTCTTTTTTTCAGGCACATGGCTCGGTAACCGCGGGCCTTGGAGATGGAGATCCGGCTCCCTAGGCTCCGTGGAACCCCGCCTCCCGAACAGTTGCTGTTCAGCCAAGTGTGAGTTCTCTGAACTTGCGAGCGCATCCTGGAAAGCAGGCGGGGAGAGAAATGGTCCTATTCTCCTAAGGAGGCGTGATGAGTAAAAACATTTTTTCTTCCGCCTCTTTTGTTTTGTTTAATTTTTGTGCACCTTTTTCTTCTGCAGCCAACCCTGTCTCCATGCTTCTGAGACGCGCCCAGAGAGAGACCACTCCCAGAGGCCAGTTCATTTACGTTCATGAGTAGACACGGCAAGTGATTGCCAGACTATACAATTTAGTGCCTAATAATTTCGGGCAAATTACTAGCTTCAGAAAAAAATCTCAACTTTGTCCTCTCTCTCTCTCGTCCGGAATGGACGTGTGAAACGCTCGCGTTTTCCATTTTAGTCAAACACACGACGTTCTATTTCCCTTTTCGTACGCCTATTTTCCTTCTTTAGTTAGACTCCTTTTGTGTGTTTCCCACTAGATCAGTGGTTCTTAACCTGGGTTAGATCAAACCCCAGGGGTTCGGTGAGGCAGTCGCTGGGGTTCAACGGAGGACTCGACACACACCGTGTGTGCATCCGTGCATGTATCAGTAAAAGCCTTTTTACACTGGATTTTGAATGCTGCGTTCATGCTGTTCAAAACACAACGGTGGGCGTTTACCATTGCGGCGCTGCGCCTCGAGTTGAAATGCATCCAATAAAATGCATCCAATAATAAAAAAGAGCCCCCCAAAAAAATCTACTCTTACCTATGAATCCTTTTCGAGGATTGTAGATGTAACAAAGAAAAAGTATAGATTTTGTTGTGAATTTTCACAGCAAAATCCATTCCTCTTATATGAGGGTGGCACTTACCAAGGGGAATGGCAACAGCAAAATTCACATTCACTGATGGTAAATTTTCATTGAATTGAATTTTTTGTTTGTTTTTTGTGTGAAATTCATGTTTTGTTGATTTCGTTCTTTTAACACAATGATTTTGTGTGCAACTTATGCGTGTTTCATTTTGTGCATGACCTGGTTGACTGAGAATCTACACAGACAATAAAAAATATACCTGTTTTGAATTTGAATTAAACCATATTTTATTTTTCAAATTACAAAGGGTTCCGTGAACCCCAGATTAAATTTGCAGGGTTCTGTACCTCCAACAAGATAAAGAACCATTGCCCTAGATCACTTGTAGATGTCATTATTCTATAAAATTCCACTCTTGGTTGTATTTTGTGTGTTCTGAGTTTAAGTAAACCTCTGTCAACTAGAACTCAAAATTTCATAAAGTGTAGCAACCTTCAGATTACGAGACTGATAAAAAGGTTTCTCGTCACTTTCTCTAAATTTTATCCATATAAAAAGTGACATGGTGCCCCTTATGATACAGATTAGTTTGATTTTAATGATTAAACTTAAAACTAAACCGGAAAACTAAACCGGAAGTATGCTTTCCTCTTCAATTAATTACATTTTTATTCAACTCATATACGCGACAATGGAAGTTCTCAACCACCTGAAAGGGTAGGCCCTAAAACTCTCCCTTGAAAAGTTTTTTCAATCTTCTGTCACATACTTTGGGCACATAATATCCCACAACGGGGTCGAGACCGAACCTGAAAAAGTGAAAGCACTGAGTCGATGGCCTGCACCCGAGACCTTAAGCAAGTCCATTCTTTGTTAGGCTTTTCAGGGTACTACAGCCACTTTATTAAGAACTATTCAAGCATTGTCAAGCCCCTGACTGACCTAACTTCAGGGTACCCACCATTACGCAAGAATGCCAAACCCAAAGCTAAACCTGTGGAATATCATGACCCTAAAAATCTGTTTGCTGAGTGATGGACCCCTTCTTGTGACATAGTTTTTAAGACCATCAGTGAAAAGCTCACTTTTGCTCTTGTTTCATGTTTTGCTGACACTAAGCTCTTGTACTCGCTCCACTCAGACACGAGCACTATAGACGCCACCATTTATCAGGAACAGAATAACCTAACAAAGGTCATTACGAAGCTCATTAAACCAACAACATATTGGAGGTGTTGCCCCTAAAGTGGGCAGTAACAGAAAGGTTTGCAGATTACCTTTACAGAAACCAATTTATGTTCTTCCAATGGCTAAGATGGATGCAATGAGCTATTGCTGGGTAGCTGATCTGTCTACCTTTAACTTCAAGCTCCAGTACAGAGCAGGAAAAACTCAACACAGATGAAGATGGTCTTTCAAGGCGACACATGGTGATTTACTCAAAGATAATGTGTCACAAAAATAATTTTCGGCCCTTATGCCCTCTGACAGGCTTTTCCAAAGGCACGGGCCGTAGTGGCTGAATGCCACCTCTCTGTAAGATGTTGTTCTAGCCATCGGAATAATTAAAAGGCTGGTGCCAATGGACCTCAGGGCCCGCAAGATTTGATAAGATAAAAGCATACTGTATCAGATAGATATAGATCAGACTAATATTATTTTAAAACTTGTAAAAGAAACTTAAACTCGATCCTAAAACACACAGGGAGCCAGGTGGTCTCTCAGCCCAACTGAAGCGCCCTGACCAGTTGGCGAGGGAGGGGCAAGTGGAGCGGACTGCCACCCCCCAGGCCCAATCCCACACCCAGCATTGCCCACAGCTGCCCCCCCCCCCCCCCCCCCCCCCCCCGGAGAGCATGGGGGCCCCAACCACCAACAGGGCCCAAAGCAGGAGCCAGGTACCACCCGAAAATGCCACAGCCCGGCAACAGCGAGGCCATGTCAAGCGGCTGCCGCAATAAATGGTGGGCAAGGGCGGTAGGAGAGGGGAGAGGAAGGTGGGGACCCACGGGGAGGAAGGGGGTACCCCTGTCTCCCCATGGCCCATGGGGGGGGGGGGCCCAGGAGTCCAGCCAAGAGACATGTGAATACCCACCTCCAACCCTATTACTATGGTTACCAGGTCCCCAACTGGCAACCATTGTCCCTGAACCGTGATCATGTGTGGTGGAGTGTTGTATATTAAAATTGGGGTGACTGGTGGCGGTGAGGCGAGATAGACACGGGGCAGTTATAACCCACATCCTGTCACCCCAACCCAGACCAAGAAGCTCCCCAAAGGATGTATGAATGTATGTGGTGCATTAACAATCAGCAGGGGAAAGGCATGGCGAGCCAGGGAACAGATTGGAGTGCAGGAACACCTGGCCAAGTGTCCTCCCCAGCCCGACACTGCCCTCCCTCCACCAATGGGTGTATGATGTATTAAAACTGGAGGACTGGCCGGGCAAAGAAGGAGAGCGACCACACAGGAGACCACCACATATGTCCCAGGACCCGGGCCAGGGTCCGCATCATCATGTATTGCACCAGCCTCCCAGGGGACCCTGAATGAGATGTAAAAGTGCCCAATATGTGAAATATGTACAGTGTGAGTAATTGAAATGTGCAGAGTGCCTGAAGTAAGAGGCTAGACTCCTGCGGGCCTGGCTGGAAGACCCAAGAGAAAAGGGGAGCAAGCCCCTCCCCACCCTACAACTAACTCCCCCAGTACTCCCCCCCGCCACCACTGACAACCACCCAGCAACCAGAACAGGACACAGGAGGTGGGACTGTCCAAGACAGGAGGCACCGACATTTCATCATAGGCCCCAAAGTCAGCCGGGGACACCACACAGCCCGAACTATACAGGGGCAAAAACCACGGCAGAGTGCCCCTGGGAGAAGGACGAGAGGACACAGGCCTGGAGAGCAGCAGCACGGCTCCCAGCCCCCCCCCCCCCTGAGACCAGGAAGAGGCCTCTGGAACACGGACAAAACCCAACCCAAGAGGAGGACGGGGAAAAAGGCCTAGCATCACCAGAGGCCCACACCGCAGATCCGGAGCCAGAAAGATCGGTGTTCACGTACATGCAAGTGACCCTATGGCATGAACATGTGTTCCTGCCCTCTAGTCTTCATCAGCACAGTTTCTGCAGTAATTCTAGATTAGAGATAGTCTTTTTTGGAGGACTAGAGAGCAGGGCATTACGACAGGAGATAAAAGCATGCAACAGCAGCTGTTTTAGCCTGAGAAAGAGGAGGGAGGTTATGTATTATATATATAGGGAGAGGAAGGCTATATATATACACACACACACACACACACACACACAGAGCGGCTGAAATAAATAGTTATCCAGTCACCATTTTTCTCACTAACAAAGGTCCGATTGACATGAAATTTTCACCAGATGTTGGGAACAACCCAAGTAATCCATACATACAAAGTAGAACAAATAAGATCAGAAATTAAGTTGTGTGTAATTGAAATGACACAGGGAAAAAGTATTGAACACATGAAGAAAGGGAGGTGCAAAAAGGCAAAGCAAGCCAAGACAACACCTAAAATCTATCAATAATCTAACAGCAATCGAGCCCCTTGTCAGTGCAAATGAATATCAGCTGGTTCAGTCCTAATAGATGGCTTAAGAAAAGGTCTCATTGCTAAGGCGTGATTTTTGCAAAACTGATTTTTGCAAACTGATTTTTGCAAAACATAACAATGGCCTTGGTTACAGGCGCATGATCTAAGCTTCTGAACGTTCCAGTGTGCACAGTTGGGGCCAGAATACGTAAGTGGAAAGAATAATCAGAAGAGTTGTCCAAGAGCCAAGGACCACCTTTGGAGAGCTTCAAAAAGACCTGGAAAGCAGGTACTGTTGTCACAAATAAAACAGTGAGTAATGCACTCCGCCGCCATGGCCTGTATGCATGCTCACCACGCAAGACCCCATTGCTGGAAAAAAAGCATGTCAAAGCTCGTTTAAAGTTTGCTGAACAACATTTGGACAAGCCAGTTAAATACTGGGAGAATATAGTCTGGTTTTATGAGAGCATGGATGCCATAATGCACACAACGTTTGGAAGAGAAATGGGCATGCACATCACGCGAAAAACACCATACCAACTGTGAAGTTCGGAGGTGGGAACATGATGGTGTGGGGCTGCTGATCAGCAAATGGTACTGGCAAATGGTACTGGTAAACTCCATTATTGAAGGAAGGATGAATGGGCAAATGTACCAAGACATTCTTGACAAAAATCTGCTGCCATCTTTGAGGATGATGAAAATGAAACGAGGGTGGACATTTCAGCAACATAATGATCCAAAACATACTGCCAAGAAGACTCTCAATTGGCTCCAGAGAAAAAATAAATAAAGCTGCTAGAATGGCCCGGCCAATCACTTGAATTGAATCCAATCGAAAATCTCTGGAAATAACTGAAACTCAAGGTCCATAAAAGAAGCCCACAGAACCTTCAAGGTTTGAAGACTGCTTGTGTGGCGGAATGGGCCAAAATGACACCACAACCTATATCATTTTCTGTGATGTGTGCGTACCAACAAAGACATTTCGCATTTTCAATCACAAGCCGTGATTCACTGCCAAACTGAAGCAAATTCGCTAGGCTAAAGAGGACACCTATCGAAGTGGGGATAGAGCCCTGTATATTTGCGCCAGTCATCCGGCTGACTAAAGAAACTAACATCGCAAAGAGAAATTATGCAGAGGTTTACTGCTAACGACTAAGTCAGTCTGGCGTGGATTAAAATTGCAAACCAACTACAAGAGACCATCCCCCAAGCAGAGAACAATAAAGGACTAGCTGACGACTTGAACACCTTCGACTGCAGATTTGAAAAGGACACTTTCACACTCCAGACCCACCCAGCCGCAACACCGACCACCATCACACTTCTGACTCCCACTCCTGCGTTGACCATCCACGAACAGGATGTGAGACATCTTCAAACAACAAAAGATCAACAAAGGCCCAGAACTTGTGTCCCCATCCTGCCTCAAAAGTCTGCGCGGACGAGATCAGTCCAGTTTTCACTCAGATCTTCAATAGATATCTGGAACTGTGTCAAGTACCAGGATGGTCTCCTCTGCTTATTTGAGGTTGGGTCGCGGGGGCAGCAGCTTAAAGTGGCACTAAGCCGCTATCTATGTTTTGTTTCTAAGTGCTGAAAACATATGCAAAGTGACATCACATGGCTGGGGCGTATACTTTCTAGCGCAAGTTCCCTCCACCACTATATAAGGACAAAGTGACGTCGTTTCGTTTGGCTATGCTGATCAGGTGTGAGTTAGCTCTGCTTAGGAAGCATAACATTCCCATTTATCACACCAGCATGCAGTTAGCAAGCTAACGATGGCTACACCCCGAAAATGCATCTTCACTGGATGCCTCAATTTACAGAACCGCTCTGTGACGTTCTGCATGTGACGTTATTGGCGATGGCGAGCTGAAGATCAACACGACCACCCAACTTTGTAGTGCGTGTTTTCAAACAGATAGATTTGTAAAATTTCATCAGAGATAACATGGCGTCATGGTTAACTTGATACTAGTGAATAAAAATGCGATGGTTTGACTTTTTGAAGACACATGCAGATGACGAACTGAACATCAACACCACCACATGACTCCACAGTGTGCATTTTATGATGGATAGTGATGGATAGTGAAGGTGGTCTGGGTGGTAAACAAGGGTGTTTATTGCAGGATAGCATATAATGTAAATCAGATAAGAGTGTGGCAGTGTGTTGCAAGAAGGCTCCCAGCAGGGTGCATCTGGAGGCCACAAAGAACAGTTGTTGAAGAAGACAATGGCTGCGGGGGGCCACTGTAAACGTGAGATGCAAGACTGTGGAGACGGGGTGTGGAGCCAGCGGCAAATGGCCATCATTCTGCAGAGCAATGATGACGTCAGATGGGACCATGGACCAATCAGACAACAGCGATTCCATACTTCCTCTTTCAAACATTGTATAAGTCGGGGGCAAGAACAGATAGCTTTGTTCAGTCTGTGCTGTCTCTGCTGAGGCTAGGATAAGCGTAGCTGCTGACCCAGAGCTCTGTAAAATGTATAGACTCCTCTGTCAGGAATAAATTGGTTGACTTTTAACACAGTTATAATTGTAGTTCTTCCACGAAAACGAACACGCATGGAACCTCGAGAGTAATAGGTGATTATAAAATTAAGGTTCCTTCAATAGTTTTGTGAACTTTCACCAGAGACAACATGGCTTCGTGGGTAACTTGATACGAGTGAATGGGGCAGTGCTGACTGTCTAATTACCTGGGCTTCCCCCTCCCGTCCCGCTGTCGTCAGTTGTTCGGCTACACCTAAGTCACCAGTAACGAGGGTAAGTTGACTGGTGTGCTTATTTTTATTATTATAGTCCACAATAACCATTCAATTTTGAAGTTGAGCCTACTAACGTGACTTTACATCGTATAAGCTATCACCCCCTTAGGATGTTTGATTCCTCTTGCCGCATCCATTCGACACACCCAAAGCATCTGAGAGCTGACCCTTATTATTCAAGATTTTTTTTTTGTCCTGTTCGGTCAAGCAGAAAGGAAGATCTGTATCCCTTATATGGTGGAACAGTTTTACTGTGTCACAGTGGACTTTTTAAGCTGCCACTGTGGTTCCTTTGTATTCTGATGGATATTTATTGTGAATTACAGTCGTTCAGTCGAACAGAACAACATTTTTTGAAGGGGAGTGACAGAAAAAACAAAGGAGAGTAAAAAAGGTAGAGGCCTGTTTAGTGCCTCTTAGCAGGGAAGCCCAGACTTCCCTCACTACAGCCACTTCGTTTAGCTCTTTCGGGGGGATCCCAAGGCATTCCCAGGCCAGCCAAGAGACGTAGTCTTTCTAGTGTGTCCTGGGTCATCCCCGGCCTCCTCCCAGTAGGGACCTGCCCAGAGCACCTCACCAGGGAGGCATCTGGGAGGCATCCTAACCAGATGCCTGAGCCACCTCATCCGGCTCCCCTCGATGTGGAGGAACAGCGGCTCAACTCTGAGCCCCTCCCAGATGACCGAGCTTCTCACCCTATCTCTATGGGAGACCCCAGACACCCAGCGGATGAAACTCATTTTGGCCGCTTGTTCTTTCTGTCACTCCAGGGGTTCGGTGCGGGAGTCCCTGGGGTTCAACGGAGGACTCGACACGCACCGTGTGTGCGTGCTTGCATGTATTGGTAAAAGCTTTTTACACTGCATTTTGAATGCCGTGTTCAAGCCATTCAAAACGCAACGCTGCGTCAAGGTGGGCGTTTACCATTACAGCGCTGCGCTTTTTTAAACTATCTTTATTTAACAACATTTCAACGATACACTTGAGTTGAGTAGCATTCCTGTGGCGTCAGACAGCGCATCCAATAATAAAAAAGAGCCTAAAAAAATTTACTCTGACCTATGAACCCTTTTCGAGGATTGTAGAAATAACAAAGGAACAGATTTTGTTGAGTTTTCACAACAAAATCCTTTCCTCTGACATGAGTGGCACGTACCAAGAGGAATGGCAACAGCAAAATTCACATTCACTGACAGTAAATTTTCATTGAATTCATTTTTCTTTTCTTTTGTTTGTGAAATTCAAGTTTTGTTGGTTTTGTTATTTTAACACAATGATTTTGTGTGCGGGCGGCACGGTGGCCGACTGGTTAGAGCGTCAGCCTCACAGTTCTGAGGTGCGGGATTCAATCCCCGTCCCCGCCTGTGTGGAGTTTGCATGTTCTCCCCGTGCCTGCGTGGGTTTTCTCCGGGCACTCCGGTTTCCTCCCACATCCCAAAAACATGCATTAATTGGAGACTCTAAATTGCCCGTAGGCATGACTGTGAGTGC
>NC_084513.1:27165490-27220490 GCF_024500385.1 Phyllopteryx taeniolatus | reverse complement strand
CCACATCACCTAGTATGCGCTATAGAAACCAAGGGAAAACGTGGTTCATAATAACAGCTACAATATTAAATGTAGCTTAAGATCACAAATACTGAATCGTTTAACAATGCGTTGTGTCTGTGAGGAAATTATGGCATTTTTAGGTTAATACTGACCAGCAGTCATCCTTCTGGATTCCTCATCCCTGGGTAGGTGATGGAAACTCTCAACAACATTCTCTCTCTGTCCAGCTGGGGGGCATGTTCAAAACATTCCTCCCATAGCCACAGATTTACCTTCATCTGTTTGTTAGTACAACCAGGAACAGCGCAACAATTTCTCGAGCTGCGCAAGGACATTTTTAACTGCTACGGGGGCTGAAAATTGTTTACAAAAGGAAACAATAAATAAACGTCCAAGGAAACCACTCCGCCAGCAACAAATAGCTTAATGCTACTTCCGGAGTCTCACAGGATGTCAAACCCAAAATCGTTTCTACATGAGCACCTCAAGGGATTAGGTGGATAGGCCAGAGAGTGTTGATGCCACATCAGAGAGATTGTGCGTCTCCGGGGTTGCTAAAGTGTCCAGATATTTGTTATGCTGTACTGTCAGTTCGCTTCTCTGATACCACGGGACAGGTTGGCTCTGGCTACTGCTAGCCCTGCAGCGTCACAAGCCCTCCGGAGCCTGTGCACGTATCCTGTCAGCCATGGTTTCTGGTGAGCACAGACATTGATTGTTTTGCAGCGAGTGACATCTTCAATACATTTGGAAATGTGTTGTGTAATTTGCAATATTTTAAACTTGTGTTAACACCATATTAATTCGAAATCTCATATTTGATCCTCATGTCGGGGAGAGTGGGGTTAGATGAGCCAGTGGGTAAGTTGACCCACCCCTTGCTGCTAAGCAACTATGAAAAAATTGAGCATTTGACTAAATATTAAGGAAGATGGCATTTCATGGCATCTGTGAAGGTGAGAGTCACATGACAGAAGTGGATTTACAATGTAAAAAAACAAAAAAAACAAACAAAACAACCGTGACTAACATTCCAGTTCTTCAGCAGGACAATGATCCAAATACGTCTATGCCAACGTTGAGACAGCTAATGGTTGGCTGCACTTTTGCACTGATGGTTTTTAGCATTTATGTTCGTCTTCAAACCAATGCACCCCTATGGGGGGCACAAGCCAGTGCAAAGTGTAGCCCAGTCCCAAGCCCGGATAAATGCAGAAGGTTGCGTCAGGAAGGGCATCCGGCTTAAAACTTTGCCAAACAAATATGAGCTTTCATCTAAAGAATTCCATATTGGATCGGTTGTGGCCTGGGTTAACAATGTCCGCCCCCAGCACAGTTAACCTGTAGGGCGCCGGTGGAAAATCAGCTACTGTGGGTCAAAGACGAAGGAGAGGTGGAAAGCGGGTTCTTAGGCAGAAAGAGAAGAAGAAAGCACAGAGCCTAGAATTGAATGTGTGGTCTTTGAATGTTGGGACTATGACAGGAAAATCTCGGGAGTTGGTTGACATGATGATTAGGAGAAAGGTTAATATATTGTGTGTCCAGGAGACCAGGTGGAAAGGCAGTAAGGCTACAAGTTTAGGGGCAGGGTTCATATTATTTTACCATGGTGTAGATGGGAAGAGAAATGAAGTAGGGGTTATTTTAAAGAAAGACTTACCTAAGAATGTCTTGGAGGTGAAAAAGAGTATCAGATCGAGTGATGAGGCTGAAATTGAAATTGAGGGTGTTATGTATAATGTGATTAGCGGCTGTGCCGCACAGGGAGGACGGCACCTAGAGAAATTCTGGAAGGAGCTAGACGAAGTCGTTCTGAGCATCCCAGACAGATAGAGAGCCGTGATGGGTGAAGATGATAATGGAGATGTTGGTGAATGAAACAGGGATGATGAAGAAGTAATGGGTAAGTACAGCATCCAGGAAAGGAAAAGATGGTGGTAGACTTCGCAAACAGGATGGAAATTGCTGTAATGAACACTTTTTTCCAGAAGAGGCAGGAACATAGGGTGACCTACAAGAGTGGACGTAGAAGCACGCAGGTGGATTATATCTTGTGCAGACGATGTAATCTGAAGGAGGTGACTTGACTCTAAGGTAGTGGTAGGGGATAGTGTGCCTAGACACCATAGGATGGTGGTGTGTAAGATGACTCTGGGGGTGGGTAGGAAGTTTAAGAAGACAAAGGCAGAGCAGATAACCATGTGGTGGAAGTTGAGAAAGGAAGAGTGTTGTGCGGCTTTTTAAGAAGAGGTGAGACAAGCTTTTGGTGGACAGGAGGAGCTTCCAGAAGACTGGAGAACTACAACCAAGGTGATCAGAAAGACAGGCAGGAGAGTACTTGGTGTATCTTCTGGTAGGAAAGGAGAGAAGGAGACTTGCTGGTGGGACCTCATAGTACAGGAAATAATACAAGAAGTTAGCTAAGAAGAAGTGGGACACAGAGAGGAGAAAGGAATACATTTAGATGCGATGTAGGGAAAAGGTAGAGGTGGCAAAGGCCAAACAAGAGATATGATGACATATATGCCAGATTGGACACTGAAGAAGCAGAAAATTATCTGTACAGGTTGGCCAGACAGAGGGATAGAGATGGCAAGGATGTGCAGCAGATTAGGGTGATTAAGGATAGAGATGGACATGTGTTGACTGGTGCCAGTAGTGTGGTGGACAGATGGAAAGAATACTTTGAGGAGTTGAATGAGGAAAACGAGAGAAGGAAGAGTAGAAGAGGTAAGGGTGGTGGACCAGGAAGTGGCAATGATTAGTAAGGGGGAAGTTAGAACGGCATTAAAGAGGATGAAAAATGGAAAGGCAGTTGATCGTGATGACATTCCAGTGGAGCTATGGAAGTATCTCGTAGATTTGGCTGTGGAGTTTTTGACCAGCTTGTTCAACAGTATTCTAGCGGGTGAGAAGATGCCTGAGGAATGGAGGAAAAGTGTGGTGGTGCCCATTTTTTAAGAACAAGAGTGATGTGCAGAGCTGTGGGAACTATAGAGGAATAAAGTTGATGAGCCACACAATGAAGTTATGGGAAAGAGTAGTGGAAGCTAGACTCAGGACAGAAGTATTTGTGAGCAACAATATGGTTTCATGCTTAGAAAGAGTACCACAGATGCATTATTTGCCTTGAGGATGTTGATGGAAAAGTACAGAGGTCAGAGGGAGCTATACTGTGTCTTTGTGGATCTAGAGAAAGCCTATGACAGAGTACCCAGAGAGGAACTGTGGTACTGAATGCGGAAGTCTGGACTGGCAAAAAAGTATGTTAGAATAATACAGGACATGTATGAGGGCAGCAGAACAATGGTGAGGTGTGCTGTAGGTGTGACAGAGGAGTTTAAGGTGGAGGTCGGACTGCATCAGGGATCAGCCCTGAGCCCCTTCCTGTTTGCAGTGGTGGTGGATAGGCTGACAGATGAGGTTAGACTGGAATCCCCGTGGACCATGATGTTTGCAGATGACATTGTGATCTGCAGTGAAAGCAGGGAGCAGCTGGAGGAACAGTTAGAAAGATGGAGGCATGCACTGGAAAGAAGAGGAATGAAGATTAGCCGAAGTAAGACAGAATATATGTGCATGAATGAGAGGGCTGGTGGGGGAAGAGTGAGGCTACAGGGAGAAGAGATAGCAAGGGTGGAGGACTTGAAATACTTGGGGTCGACAGTCCAGAGCTATGGTGAATGTAGTAAGGAAGTGAAGAAACGGGTCCAAGCAGGTTGGAACGGGTGTAGGAAGGTGTCAGGTGTGTTATGTGACAGAAGAGTCTCTGCTAGGTTGAAAGGCAAAGTTTATAATACAGTGATTCTCATTTGCTCTGACATGCACTGACACACCCTGAACCGGTCGCCAGCCAATCGCAGGGCACATAGAAAGAACAAACCAATCGCACTCACATTCACACCTCCGGAGAAAACCCACTCAGGCACGGGGAGAACATCCAAACTCCACACAGGCAGGGCTGGGATTTGAACCCCGGGCCCCAGAACTGTGAGGCAGATGTGGTAACCAGTCGGTCACCGTGCCGGCATTTGGTTCCATCCATTAAAAAAAATAACAATAATAATTTTAAATCACTGGTGCAGTGTGAAGTTACTTTTTGTGTCAAAATGTCGAGTTCCGGTGCGTACCCTTCAAAACAAAAGGCTATAAGTTTAAAACAGGAAGTCAAGTTAAAACTTGCACATATAAACCATTTGACGTGATGAAACAGTCCTAAATGACTATTTTAACAATGCTGTATTTAACATTTAGCGGAAACATTAAATAATGAATATTAAGTCAATTGGGTTATTTCCACACACATTGCCTTTTACTTCATAGGTTTGATATTGGTACTGGTGAAAAGAATCCCGAGTCAAATGTTCATTTTGGTCTATGCTGCGGGCTGCTAAGAAAATGGATGTTCATAATTTGGACACCATTTATTTAAACCATGCAAACTTTTTTTTGACCCAGCCCCCTAAAAGAATCAGAATCAATCGTTCGGAACTGGAATTGAAATAAGGAACCGGAATCGGAATTGCTCAAACTCAAACGATGCCCAACCCTACACAGGGCCAGGTAACTTTCAATAGTTGTTTTTTCCTTTATAAATTAAATCATCATTTAAAACAGTATTTTAAGGTAACTTGGGTTATATTTATCTGGTATTTACATTTGTTTGATGATCTTAATCAGTAAATTGGGGAAACTATGCAAAAATATAAGAATTTGAGCAGGGGGCGAATACTTTTTCACAACACTGTAGATTCTGAGGTGGTACTTGGTGTAAAACGTTTGAGTACTACTCATCTAGTACTTACAGTTGGTCCATTTTGCAGGTGAGCTTATTCCTCAAATGTTCCACGATGTTATGTTCAATGTAATAGCCATAATGCTGTTACTACGGTGACAAATTATAATGAATATTCTGGTCTTTCCATTCTTCCACTTTAAAAAACGATCTTGATAAAAAAAAAACGATCAAAAACAAATTAAACAGGATTAAGGTGCTTTTGCAGTATATTGGGGAATCAAATGAAACCAAAATGTGTACAAGAAAAAGAGAGAGAAAAACACTTCACAAACATTATACAGTGTTGATGGTTAATGTGGTTGAAACAGATTTTTTTTCAAATTTTTTATTTCCACCACAATTTTTTTAAACTTCCACCAAGGAGTCATGATGATGCAGGATTAGACAATCGGCAAAACAGAGATCCATTCAATTTTGTAGATCCAGACAAAAGGCTTTTAAAAAATGTAAATGTTGGAATACATTAACAAAATTATGAATATACAGGTTGAGAATCTATGTATTCATATGGATCCAAACTATAAGTATTGAAATTCAAATTGTCTGCACAAGTCAGTGTCATTTTAGTTTATTTGTGATTTTGCTGCTGCTCCAGTGAACCCCGTGCCCCATGACCCCACGCCTCGACAGCAATGCATAATGTACGTGCATCCTACTCACTGTTTTCATTGCAAACTATTTTCAGGTTTTTGGCCCTCAAAAAGATGATTTGGTGTATTGTTGCTACAGTTATTTATTTGCAATACTACATACACCAGTAACAACTGCAACAACTAAAAAAAAAAAATAATTGACAGGTGGGCCATGGTGGAAAATTAAATACTGTGAATAATTTCATGTAATGCATGAATTGAATTGCTTCCATTTTAAAAATATGGAGTTCAAGTGTCATTGTAATGCTGTAGTTTAAGGGATTAAAAGAAAGATGTGTCAGAGGAGAAGGCCCCAACAAGTCTAAATTCGTCTCTCATCAATACACAGAAAAGTCGTTGAGGAAGAGCCTTGGAATACGGTGCTGGTCGAGGGATACATGTACGCAACAAAATCTCCCGGCCTGCTGGCGAAGGGAAGTCTTGAGTCTTGGTGTCTCCTTCAGTCTGCTTCCTTTCTTCTTCCTTTCTCTGTCCAGTTTCCTTATCCAGGATGGCAGTCTATGGGCAGACATAATTTGACATGAATGAGGAATTTCAAAATTAAGTGCCCTTTTTACATCCAAATTTGCACCGGCTCACTGGATTCTCTGATGAAATAATTACAATTTAAGATCTATGTAAATCGAGACATAATAAATTTGCTTTTTTTGTGTGTCAAATACTAAATAAAATAAAAGCCTCTCCACACTATGAACAACTACAGCAAAAAAAAAAAAAAAAATTATTAAGTAATTATTAAGTAATTATCAATGCTGTTAATTTAGGGCAGCTGAATTTTTTATTGGGTGGTTCTGCTATCTGTCCATTTACTCTGCAGTTATACAGACAGTTTTTTGATACATATAAGATTTTATATCCACATTTGGACAAATTTAGTTTTTACCCTGCCATGTTGCAGATCCGAAATGTGCCTCTTGGGTCAGCGGTAACTCAGGCTTGTGGGTCAAAAACTTTCATTGGCCTCAATTAATGAGCAATTTCCCACAATGCCCCAAAGTTGTCTACTCCTCTCTATAGCTTCTTTTCCACAGAGAGAAACTAGCCACAGCAATGCCAGACAGGCATTTTCTCTTTTTATTTGTTGCAAACTGCGCAAGAGTCGCTCCAATCAAGCGACGTTGTGTGCGTCCGAGCGATGAAGTCCTTACGCTTATTCTTTGTTTACCTACATTTTTACGTTTTATTTTATCTTTGTTACTTTTTTGAGACTATTTTGAGTTTTTGAAAGCGGAGTAGCCCCCTTTTCGAGGCTAATAGTTTCAACCGCACCACTGCCGAACACCGACTAGAATCCTCGGCTGCCGGTTATTCCACAAACTTCGCCTGCAAAACTCCGACCTAAAAACTGTGAGTATGGACTCCCCAAATTCTCCCTTCTCCTTGAGAGACTTTCCCTGCTAGAGGGACGAGTGTGCCAACGAAAGCAGAATATTTTGGTAACTGTAGATGTGACGGGCACACCTGGTAGCGTAGGTTGTAGCTGACCTACTCGTCCTGCTAGCATTAGCCCCATGTGGCTAGCTGACCGTGGCAAGCCTGTTTAGACGCATAAAAGATTAATTCCTTTAGCTAGTCCCATTCCTACTCAGTCTACTGGCTTCTGCATTTTAGTCATAGGTGACTCCATCACTCGTAACATCACGTTTAAAGATTAAAAGATTAACAAAGCGGCAGGCCCAGACCATGTGTCCCCATCCTGCCTCAAAGTCTGCGCGGACCAGCTCGCTCCAGTCTTCACTCAGATCTTCAATAGCTCTCTGGAATTGTACGAAGTACCATCCTGTTTCAAATGCTCCACCATCATTCCAGTCCCCAAGAAACCTGCAATCTCAGGTCTAAATGACTACAGGCCTGTCGCCTTGACATCTGTGGTCATGAAGTTCTTTGAACGTCTCATGCTGGACCACCTCAAGAGCGTCACAGGCCCCCTGCAGTTTGCCTACCGAGCAAACAGGTCTGCGGATGATGCAGTCAACATGGGACTGCACTTCATCCTAGAACACCTCGACAGTGCAGGGACCTACGCGAGGATCCTGCTTGTGGACTTCAGCTCAGCGTTCAACACCATCATCCCTGAACTCCTTTCCTCCAAGCTTCTCGAGCTCAGCGTCTCAACTGCCATCTGCCAGTGGATTTACAGCTTCCTGACGGGCAGGACACAGCAGGTGAGGCTGGGGGAGGTCACCTCATCCACGCGCAGCATCAGCACTGGGGGTGCCCCAAGGTTTGTCGTCTCTACGCTGCTCTTCTCTCTCTACACGAACAACTGAACCTCAACGCACCCGGCTGTCAAACTCCTTAAGTTTGCAGATGACACCACTGTCATCGGCCTCATCAAGGATGGTGATGAGTCTGCATATCGACAGGAAGTGGAGCGGCTGGGGCTGTGGTGCAGCCGACACAACCTGGAGCTGAACACGCTCAAGACTGTAGAGATGATCGTGGACTTCAGGAGGCATCCTTCGCCACAGCTGCCCCTCACGCTGTCCAGCTGCCTTGTGTCAACTGTCGAGACCTTCAAGTTCCTGGGAATTACAGTCTCTCAGGACCAGAAGTGGGCAACCAACATCAACTCCGTCCTCAAAAAGGCCCAGCAGAGGATGTACTTCCTGCGGCTTCTGAGAAAGCACGGCCTGCCACGGGAGCTGCTGAGGCAGTTCTACACAGCGGTCATCGAATCAGTCCTGTGTTCTTCCATCACAGTCTGGTTTGGTGCTGCTACAAAAAAGGACAAACTCCGACTGCAACGGACAATCAAAACTGCTGAAAGGATTGTTGGTACCCCCCTACCCACCCTTGAGGACTTGCACGCTGCCAGAACTAAGACAAGAGTGTGCAAAATCCTCTCGGACCCTCCACATCCCGGTCACCGGCTCTTCCAGCTCCTTGACTTGAGTTTGCTGTCACATTTCTGTGGGGCCAATTATACATACTCATGCACTCACTGTAGTAGTCTCACCACGCTGCACTATTTGCATATCTGTTGTTCACCAATACTGGCCACTCATGCCAGAGTAGTATCTGCTCCATTTGCACACTGATTGAGTATCGCACTACTCGCTTGAAGTCTCGGCGCACAATTGTCATTGCACCGGACTATTGCAATATTAGTCTTTCGAACTGTCAAAAAATAAATAAATAAAAATACCGGCATTACCAGATAACTAGCAACCCTTTCTTGCTCAGTGACTGTTTTTTGTCAATGTCTTTATGTCTCAAAAGTGTTCTCTGTCAATTGACTGTCTGTTGTCGTACTAGAGCAGCTCCAACTACCGGAGACAAATTTCTTGTGTGTTTTTTGGACATACTTGGCAAATAAAGATGATTCTGATTCTGATGATTCTCATTTGCTCTGACATGCACTGTGACCTGTAAGGTCTTATATAGACAGGTGTGTGGGTTTCCTAATCGAGTCCAATTAGTATAATCAAACACAGCTCGACTCCAATGAAGGTGAAGAACCATCTCAAGGATGATCAGAAGAAATGGACAACACCCGAGTGCCACCGCAAAAGGTCTGAATACTTATGGCTGTGTGATATTTCTTTTTTTTTCTTTTTTTACAACTGTGCTAAAATTTCAACAATTAATTTCTCTCTCAATGCAGCAAAGGGTCTGAATACTCATGGCTGTGTGATATACCCATTATTATTTTTTTTTAATCTGCTAAAATTTCAACAATTAATTTTTTTTTCTGTCAATATGGGGTGCTGTGTGTACATTAATGAGGAAAAAAATGAAAAATGATTTTAGCAAATGGCTGCAATATAACAATGAAAAATTTAAGGGGGTCTGAATACTTTCCGTACTTTTGTGGGTGTGGGTGTGTGTGTGTGTGTGTGTGTTGGTTGCTTCTGATTGGTTGTTCTGCAATCACCAGTATTCTCTCTCCTCATACTTGGAAATAGATTGAGTGCACTTGGATGCCTTCGCAAATTGAGAAGCTGCGTGACTCCGTTGCTTTTATTTTCATCTGGACCCAAGACAGCAGTTGATAAATTCTCTTTAGGAGCCAGGCTGTTCATGCTGCAGTTTGCAGTAGAGTGGTGACATCATCCATTAAACACCACAGGGGTGGTAAGCGTTTACATGCGTTGTTGCGCACTCCTCTGGCCATAGTCCTTGCACCGATCAGGATGACCTCAAATGCGGCTGTGAATAGGACGGGTGAGATTGACCATCCCATTACTATTCCCTTGCCCAGTTGTTGCCAAACTGTTGTTCAGGATTGCAGTGCATGACAGTTCTACAAATCCTCATAGAAGTTCGCTATGATGTTCTTGATACCCAGCGGCACATGGAAAAAGTCCAAGGCAAAGCTTATAAATTGGTGTGTGACAGACCTATAGGTGTTTTCCAAATCCAGCCAAACCACATGGCGGTCCCGTTTCTCTTTCTTGACAGTTTGGATCTGATCCCAGATCAGTGTTGCATGGTCTATACAGCCTGAAAATCCCAGGAAATCAACGCAAAGAAAATCTTCCCTTCCACATTGAGCAGTGCAATACCTCAGAACTGATCAATGGTAGATGACTCTGTTCCTATGTTTTGGAATCAGGATGGTCACCACTCAACTGGTGCACAGTTTTTTCCAGCTCACCCTCATTAATTTCTTTCATTTTTCATTGCATTGATTTCTTTCAATACTTGTGGGTATTTTTTGTGGAGTTAAGAAATACCATTCCAAACTCAAAGCATGGTGCAGCTGGATGAGTTACATAACCAGGGGGACCAAGGGGGACATGTTTCTCTGGAGCCGACATTATGTCTGCTTACATGTTTCTCCAGATCTTTCTTTGCTATGACCAATGTGCCACTGTTCTTCTGCTCTAACAAGCTTCTGGCCACGTTGAAACGATCTTTTAGGAATTCTACCCGCTGTTTCTCCTTACTCTTTCGCCTCTTCCTAATGCGTTCTGCCCTCCTGAGAGATGTTGGGTAGCCTTTGATTTGTTCCCATAAGGCTTTCAGACCTTCCACCTCTTGCTCCTCTGCTTTTCCCCCCCCAAGTTTTCCGGAGCACTCTTCGGTCTTTCACAAGCTGGAGGATTTATTTTTCCTATCATCCCACCTCTCGGAGAGAATGTTGATCCAACACAGCGTGCCGTGAAGCTACAGCGGCTAGGTAGCCAGCAGACCCGGCTGAGATTCTACCTGTGGCGAAGCTCCGGCGACGGAGCTTCGTAAATGTAAACCATTTTAAACGTCATGTTTTTCAGAGACGCCGTAGCTAAAATGTGCCAGTCAAAAGTCAAAATGTGCCCGTCAATAAACAGTTTTCAATTAATCAAATTGAAACGCCACCCTTTTCCGACTGAAGACCATCGTCTCAGATTTGGAGGTGCTGATTCTCATCCCAGCTGCTTCACACTCGGCTGCAAACTGCTCCAGTGAAAGCTGGAGATCACGGCTTGATGAAGCCAACAGAACCACATCATCTGCAAAAAGCAGAAATGCAATACTGAGGGCACCAAACCGGACCCCCTCTATGCCTCGGCTGCGCCTTGAAATTCTGTCCATAAAAGTTATGCTGGAGAGACTACGTCTTTCGGCTGGCCTGGGAATGCCTCGGGATCCCCCCGAAAGAGCTGGATGAAGTGGCTGGGGAGAGGGAAGTCTAGGCGTCCCTACTAAAGCTACTGCCCCTGCGACCCGACCCAGATAAGCAGTCTAAAATGGATGGATGGATGGATGGATGGATGGTAAAACAAATCAAATTCATTTGATCATCGCTCATTTCTGTCGTCAATAGGGAGTGAGGAAAAATACCCCGAGTATTTATAACGTTATATAAAGATGGGCCTCGGTGGTCTGTCTCCTCTGCTGGGTTTTCCTGTGTATTGCACCCTCTCCACCTCCACCTTCTGCTGCAGATATAGTTTCTCCTCCAGGATTTTCTGACTACAAATTGCAAACTGGACTGTTTCAGCCTTTCTTTCAACATTAGCTTTCTTCTTGCCAATCTTCCAAAATGGCCAGATTTGTGGCGTGCACGACATAGGTGTCCTGTGTACAGATTCTCCCACCTCAGCTGTGGAATTCTACAGCTCCTTCAACATGACAATGGGCCTCTTGGTTGCTTCTTTAACCAGTGCTCTCCTAGCTTGGTCGCTCTGTCAGTTTCAGTGGACGGCCATGTCTCGATAAGTTTGCAATTGTGCCATAACATTTCCATTTTAGGATGATTGATTGAATGGTGGCGGCACGGTGGGCGACTGGTTAGCATATCTGCCTCACAGTTCTGAGGATCCAGGTTCAAATCCGGCCTCGCCTGTGTGGAGTTTGCATGTTCTCCCCGTGCCTGCGTGGGTTTTCTCTGGGTAATCCGGTTTCCTCCCACATCCCAAAAACATGCACGGTAGGTTAATTGAAGACTAAATTGCCCATAGATGTGAATGTGAGTGCAAATAGCTGTTTGTTTATATGTACCCTGCGATTGGCTGGCGACCAGTTCAGGGTGTGCCCCGCCTCTTGCGCAGAGTCAGCTGGGATAGGAAAATAAATGAATGAATGAATGATTGAATGGTGCTCCCTGAGATGTTCAAAGCTTGGGATATATATTTTTGAAACCTAACCCTGTTTCAGACTTCACCACAACTTTATCCCTGACCTGTCTGGTGAGTTCCTTGGTCTTCATGATGCTGTTGTTCACGAGCGTTAGCTCTAACAAACCACTGAGCCCTTCACAGAACAGGTGTATTTATAGCCATTACTTTTTCAAAACCTGATAGAAAATGTTACTTTTCAATAACTTTTCAAGGACCTGTAAAATGCATTACAGGGTTTTCATGGCTGCACTAACCCTGAGTTAGAACAGTGATTTAAGTCAGTACATTCACTCAAAAGATTTGTTCGATTGAACAAGTCATTCGTGAATGACAATGCTATATGAGCACCGTCTACTTCTCTGCTCCCCAAGAAAAATGGTTCGCACTGACACACTTGAATCTGGCCCACTTTTAATATTTTCAGTGTGCATGCACACCTACACACAATTTATGTGCATCCCTGTTTACAGATTTAAATCACTTGGTTTCTCATTTGATTCCTGAATTGTGTTTTTTATTGTGGCATGATGCATTTCTTTTTTAGATCTTTGAGCTTACTTCACTTTGTCTGGCAGGAATTATTTAAGTGATTACGCGACATTTACTCCGTTAGAGTTACTCAAGTAGCATTTTGGATAAATTGTACTTGTCTAAGTAGTTTTAATATTGCAACTTTTTACTTTTACTCAAGTATTTATGTTTAGAAGAAACGGTACTTTTAATCCGTTACGATGATCTAAATGCCACTTGCTACTTTTAATGATAAATTATTGCTTATTTACTATTTTGTGTGCAACCTGTATGTTTAGACTATGACTTCAACTTCCGCATTGGGTGCTGTTTGATCTAATCCAATTTAAGCGCTGTGACGTTTAAGTCTAGCTCACCAGTCAACGACACAAGGAAGTTACATGACCTCACACGACGTCTTCTATTGGGCTTTCGGGGCACAGGTATTAACACTAGATAAGCCAGCCCCAGCTGATCGACGTACCTACATGGTGACGATGTTGGGAATGTCGTCTTTAGAATTGAAGACAACGGCACGCGACTCGTGTTTGAAGAAAAACAACAGCTTTCATGTATTGTAGTACAACCCCAATTACAATAAAGTTGGGACGTTGTGTTAAACATGAATAAAAACAGAATACAATAATTTGCAAATCATGTTCAACCTATATTTAATTGAATACACTACAAAGACAAGATATTTAATGTTCAAACTGATAAACTCGATTGCTTTTAGCAAATAATCATTAACTTGGAATTTTATGGCTGCAACACGTTCCAAAAAAGCTGTGACAAGTGGCAAAAAAGACTGAGAAAGTTGAGGAATACTCATCAAACACCTGTTTGGAACATCCCACAGGTGAACAGGCTAATTGGGAACAGGTGGGTGGCATGATTGGGTATAAAAGGAGCTTCCCTGAATTGGTCAGTCATTCACAAGCAAAGATGGGGTGAGGTTCACCTCTTTGTGAACAAGTGCGTGAGAAAATAGTCGAACAGTTTAAGGACAATGTTCCTCAACGTACAGTTGCAAGGAATTTAGGGATTTCATCATCTACGGTCCATAATATCCTCAAAAGGTTCAGAGAATCTGGTGAAATCACTGCATGTAGGCGGCAAGGCCGAAAACCAACATTGAATGGCCGTGACCTTCGATCCCTCAGGCAGCACTGCATCAAAAACCGACATCAATGTGTAAAGGATATCACCACATGGGCTCAGGAACACTTCAGAAAACCAATGTCAGTAAATACAGTTCGGCGCTACATCCATAAGTGCAACTTGAAACTCTAGTATGCAAAGCAAACGCGATTTATCAACAACACCCAGAAACGGCGCCAGCTTCTCTGCGCCCGAGCTCATCGAAGATGGACTGATGCAAAGTGGAAAAGTGTTCTGTGGTCCGACGAGTCCACATTTCAAATTGTTTTTGGAAATTGTGGACGTCGTGTCCACCGGGCCAAAGAGGAAAAGAACCATTTGGACTGTTATGGACGCTAAGTTCAAAAGCCAGGATCTGTGATGGTATGGGGCTGTGTTAGTGCCAATGGCATGGGTAACTTACACATCTGTGAAGGCACCATTAATGCTGAAATGTACATACAGGTTTTGGAGAAACATATGCTGCCATCCAAGCAACGTAATTTTCATGGACGCCCCTGCTTATTTCAGCAAGACAATGCCAAACCACATTCTGCATGTCTTACAACAGCGTGGGTTTGGGTACCAGATTGGCCTGCCTGCGGTCCAGACCTGTCTCCCATTGAAAATGTGTGGCGCATTATGAAGCGTAAAATATGACAACGGAGACCCCGGACTGTTGAACAGCTGAAGCTGTACATCAAGCAAGAATGGGAAAGAATTCCACCTACAAAGCTTCAACAATTAGTGTCCTCAGTTCCCAAACGTTGATTGAATGTTGTTAAAACAAATGGTGATGTAACACATTGGTAAAAATGACCCTGTCCCAGGTTGTTTGAAACGTGTTGCAGCCATAAAATTCTAAATTAATGATTATTTGCTAAAAACAATAAAGTTGATCAGTTTTAACATTAAATATCTATTAGCCTACATTAGCCCTATTTTATCACACGTAACTGTAAAACATGCATCTCTTGGGGTATGTGCTAATCTCACTCACACTGTATACACACACACACACACACACAACAAAATCAGAATTTGCACATTCACATTTTATTTCGTTATATTTATTTTATTGATGTTCATGCTCTTATTAAAAAAATCATGTTACTCACCATTTACTCAGTACTTGAGTAGTTTTTTTCAATGTGTACTTTTTACTCTCAGGAAATTTTTGGAGGACTACTTTTTACTTTACTCACAGTAACAGTACTTTTAACTTGTGTACAATAAATGGCTACCCTACCCACCTCTGCCTTTGAGTCAGCAGCTTGTTACAACAGCACTCCTTACTTTATCCTTTATCTGTATTTTTCCAGCACTTTTTTTTACCAATTAGTTCACCATTAGTTTTTCTTTTCTTTGAGTATCATGCTAAACAGTTTGCACTTGGACAGCATTTTAAGGATTTTTTTAAAGAAGAATATCAGCTCTACTGGACCTTTTTTTTGTCATTTGTTTAAAATGTTACAACCACAAGGAGTTCCGCCCCAAGTTGGAGCTGTGCCAGCATACCCTTGCTGAGGAATGCATTCCGGATGACATATGGAGAGGGGCAAGAGTCGCTAAAGTGATGCGAGAGACACAGGAGATTTTAACTGCTCCTTCTGTTTGTGTGAGTTGTCTAAAGCTGGAAAAGGTTACCAAAGTATACAGGTATCTGTTGACAAATCTACCATATGTTAACAGATGAAAGGGGTGCATGGGAGAACACAAATGAGAAAAAAAACATTCCTGCATGTTTGAAGTTCTCTATAGAGCACTTTGATGTTCCACAGCACTACTGTAAAATTATATATATATATATATATATATATATATATATATATAGACAGACACACACACAGTGGGGCAAAAAAGTATTTCGTCAGCCACCAATTGTGCAGGTTCTCCCACTTAAAAAGATGAGAGAGGCCTGTAATTTTCATCATAGGTATACCTCACCTTTGAGAAACAAAATGAGAAAAAACAAATCTAGAAAATCACGTCTGATTTTTCATCCATCCATCCATCCATTTTCTGAGCCGCTTCTCCTCACTAGGGTCGCGGGCGTGCTGGAGCCTATCCCAGCTGTCATCGGGCAGGAGGCGGGGTACACCCTGAACTGGTTGCCAGCCAATCGCAGGGCACATACAAACAAACAACCCTTTGCACTCACAGTCACACCTACGGGCAATTTAGAGTCTCCAAAAAATTTATGCTTTTGGGATGTGGGAGGAAACCGGAGTGCCCGGAGAAAACCCACGCAGGCATGGGGAGAACATGCAAACTCCACACAGGCAGGGCCGGGTATTGAACCCGGGTCCTCAGAACTGTGAGGCTGACGCTCTAACCAGTCGTCCACCGTGCCGCCACGTCTGATTTTTAAAGAATTTATTTGCAAATTATGGTGGAAAATAAGTATTTAGTCAATAACAAAAGTTCATCTCAATACTTTGTTATATCCCCTTTGTTGACAATGACAGAGGTGAAACGTTTTTTGGAAGTTTTCACAAGGTTTTCAAACACTAATGCTGGTATTTTGGCCTATTCCACCATTCAGATCTCCTCTAGAGCAGTGATGTTTTTGGGCTGCCGCTGGGCAACACAGACTTTCAACTCCCTCCAAAGATTTTCTATGGGGTTGAGATCTGGAGACTGGCTAGGCCACTCCAGGACCTTGAAATGCTTCTTACGAAGCGACTCCTTTGTTGCGAAATTGTGTTTGGGATCATTGTCGTGCTGAAAGACCCAGCCACATTTCATCTTCAATACCCTTGCTGATAGAAGGTTTTCACTCAAAATCTCACGATACATGGCCCCATTCATTCTTTGCTTGATACGGATCAGTCGTCCCACTCCCTTTGCAGAAAAAATGCTCCAAAGCATGATGTTTCCACCCCCATGCTTCACAGTAGGTATGGTGTTCTTTGGATGCAACTCAGCATTCTTTCTCCTCCAAACACGACAAGTAGAGTTTTTAGCAAAATGTTCTATTTTGGTTTCATCTGGCAATATGACATTCTCCCAATCCTCTTCTGCATCATCCAAATGCTCTCTAGCAAACTTCAAACGGGCCTGGACATGTACTGGCTTAAGCAGGGAGACACGTCTGACACTGCAGGATTTGAGTCCCCTGGCGGCGTAGTATGTTACTGATGGTAGCCTTTGTTACTTTGGTCCCAGCTCTCTGCAGGTCATTCACTAGGTCCCACCGTGTGGTTCTGGGATTTTTTTCTCATTGTTCTTGTGATAATTTTGACCCCACGGGGTGAGATCTTGCGTGGAGCCCCAGATCGAGGGAGATCATCAGTGGTCTTGTATGTCTTCCATTTTCTAATAATGGCTCCCACTGTTGATTTCTTCACACCAAGATGCTTACCTATTGTAGATTCAGTCTTCCCGGCCTGGAGCAGGTCTACAAATTTGTTTCTGGTGTCCTTTGACAGCTCTTTGGTTATGGCCATAGTGGAGTTTGGAGTGTGACTGTTTGATGTTGTGGACAGGTGTCTTTTATACTGATAAGTTCAAACAAGTGCCATTAATACAAGTAATGAGTGGAGGACAAAGAAGCATCTGAAAGAAGAAGTGAAAGGTTTGTGAGGGCCAAAAATCTTGCTTGTTTGTAAGTGACCAAACACTTATTTTCCACCATAATTTGCTAATAAATTCTTTAAAAATCAGACAATGTGATTGGATTTTTTTCCTCATTTTTCCTCATCATATACCTATGATGAAAATTACAGGCCTCTCTCATCTTTTTAAGTGGGAGAAATTGAACAATTGGTGGCTGACTAAATAGTTTTTGCCCCACTGTATGTACATGTGTTGTGTATATATATATATATATATATATATATATATATATATATATATGTGTACGTAGAGACAGAGAGAGACAACAGATGAAACCTATGTTGAATTGTTTTGGAGGAACACAATGCCATGTGTAGAGCAAAAATGGCACAGCACACCAACATCAAAACCTTATCCCAAATGTGAAGCATGGTGGAAAGAGCATCATGGTTTGGGCGTGCTTTGCTCCATCAGGGCCTTGGACAGCTTTGAGATCATCAATGAAAAAATTTAATCGCAAGTCTATCAAGACATTTTGCAGAAGAACTTGACGCCATCTGTCCAACAGTTGAAGCTCAGAAGAGGATGGGAGTTGTGAAAGGACAACGATCCAAAAACACAGAAGCAAATCAACAACAGAATGCGTTCATCAGAAGAAAATACGTGTTCTGGAGTGGCACAGTCAAAGTCCTGAACTCAACCTGGTTGAGATGCTGTGACATGACTTCAAGAGAGCTATTCACACCAGCCATCCCAGGAATCTTGGTGAATTGTTGCCGTTTTGTAAAGAGGAAGGGTCCAAAATTCATCCTGATTGTTGTGCACGTCTTATCTGCAACTCTGGGAAACATTTGGTTGAGGTTATTCCTGGCAAAGGAGGGTCAATCAGCTATTAAATCCAAGGGTTCACTTATGTTTTCCTCCCTGTCCTATGAATGTTTATGTTATGCTCTATATTATGGGTGTCAAACTCATTTTTGTCACGAGCAACATTGTAGTTACAATTTCCCTCAGAGGGCCGTTATGACAGTGAAACTATATAAATGTTTAATAACACCATATTATTACATATACACAACAAATTAAGGGATAACTAGTTTTGAAATCAGATGGATAATAGTTTGATCAAGTTACTTTAAAAAGGGGTGTGGTAGCAAAAAAAATGCAATGTCTCAACATTTATTACATACGACAAATTTTAATTTTGGTCCAGATTTTAGTAAGGATCATGGAAGTTAATGCACATGATTCGCTTTCGCGGGCCACACAAAGTGATGTGATGTGGTGGCCCGGATCTGGCCCCCGTGTCTTGAATTTGACACCTTCGCTCTATAAAAATATCAAAATGTACGTGTTTATGTGGTATTAGTTAAGCAGACTTTATTTATTCTTGTGATTTACTACGTTTTATGACCAATTTATGAAGAAATTTAAGAAATTCTCAAAGGCTTTCCTCCCACTTTAACTATTATAAAACCACAGCATGTCGGCTGTACAAGAGGGACTAAAACTCCAGACTTCCTGTAAACCAAATGCCAATGTGAAGGGAGTGCTTCTTTATTTTATTAGAATATTTTATTTATTTTGCTGCTTAATTGTTCTGTTTTTCAAGTACTCTACAAACAATGTTGAGTTCTAAACTGGCTGGGCGTGCCCAGTGAAATTTAACTAATTTTTCCAAGAATTGTGGTTAATCACTCCTTATTTCAGAATCAGAATCATCTTTATTTGCCAAGTATGTCCAAAAAAACACACAAGGAATGGTTGGAGCCGCTCTAGTACGACAACAGACAGTCAATTGACAGAGAACACTGGGGGTCAATTAATTTTCAAACATCCAGACAGGGTTGCCCATTCACTTTCTGTCTTTCACACAAACACGCATACACACACATACACACACCTATGAAAATATGGAGATGCTTACCTCTTGGACATTCACGAACAGCCTGTGGATGATGCCACCAACCCTTCCCTGACCAGCTCCGCTCACCCCAACTTCTGGCTCTTCCAGCAGAGATTTCAGAAAACTGAAAATGAGAGGAAAACTTATGTGGTGAATTGGTCAAGTGATCGATCTGAACAAATGCTGACTGATTCAGCAATGGCCACAATTTCTAACCACGCGAGTTTTGTAGTACGCCAAAAGTTAAGTGCCGTACTTGTACCACACCTGGTTTGAAGTTCTCGGTTCGGTTCATTTTCCGCACAAAGTGAACACAATGCAAAACAGACAACCATCATTTTCTACCGCTTATCCGAGGTCTGGTCACGGGGGCAGTAGCTTTAGCAGGGACGCCCAGACTTCCCTCTCCCCAGCCACTTCATCCAGCTCTTCCGGGGGGATCCCGAGGCGTTCCCAGGCCAGCTGAAGGATGTAATCTCTCCAGCGTGTCCTGGGTCGTCCCCGGGGTCTCCTCCCGGTGGGACGTGCCCGGAACACCTCACCAGGGAGGCGTCCGGGAGGCATCCGAATCAGATGCCCCAGCCACCTCATCTGGCTCCTCTCGATGTGGAGGAGCAGCGGCTCTACTCTGAGATCCTCCAGGATCACCGAGCTTCTCACCCTTTCTCTAAGGGAGAGCCCGGACCCCCTGCGGAGGAAACTCATTTCGGCCGCCTGTATCCGGGATCTTGTTCTTTCGGTCACGACCCACAGATCGTGACCATAGGTGAGGGTAGGAACGTAGATCGACTGGTAAATCGAGAGCTTCGCCTTCCGGCTTAGCTCCTTCTTTACCACAACAGATCGATACAAAGTTCGCATCACTGCAGACGGCGCACCGATCCGCCTGTCGATCTCCCGTTCCATTCTTCCCTCACTCGTGAACAAGACCCCAAGATATTTGAACTCCTCCACTTGGATCTCATCCCCGACCCGGAGATGGCAGTCAACCCTTTTCCGACTGAGGACCATGGTCTCAGATTTGGAGGTGCTGATTTTCATCCCAGCCGCTTCACACTCGGCTGCGAACCACTCCAGTGAGAGTTGGAGATCACGGCTTGATCAAGCCAACAGAACAACTCGTGAACAAGACCCCAAGATACTTGAACTCCTCCACTTGGGGCAGGATCTCATCCCCGACCTGGAGAGGGCACGCCACCCTTTTCCGAGTGAGGAAGGTTGCTACACTTTATGACATTTTGAGTTGTAGATTACAGAGGTTTACTTAAATTCAGAACACTCACAAAATACTAACAAGAGTGGAATTTTAGGGTACATATTTAATGACAAAGTTGAGAGTTTGTCTGAAGCTAGTAATTTCCCGAAATGATTAGGCACTAATATTGTAGTCTGGCAAAGTTACCACATCTGCTCACGACCGTAAATTCAAATTGGTGGGTGGTAGTCTCTCTTTGGAAGTGCCTCTGGAAGCAAGGCGACAGATTTGGTTGCAGACAAAAAAGATGTAGAAAAATAAAAACAAAATAAAAGAGGCGGGAGAAGAACAATGGCTGGTCGTCACGCCTTCTTGGGAGAACCGGACGTCTCTCTTCCGGCCTTTTTTTGTGGCTCGCTGGCAATTTCAGAGCGATTCCGCTTGGCTGGTACCTTCGTAGTAGCGGCTCTGATCGCTTAGCGGAGCCCCACGTTTAGGCTGGGAAACCATACCAAGCCGTGTGCCCCCACAAAAGAGGGGAAATGGGGGAGGGGTGGTTGATGGTGAGCTGCCAGCAAGGTAAGAGGAAAGGAAAACAACTAGAAAAATACTAGGAGGAGGAAGGTGAGAGTTCAGAGTTAAATACCCCAGAGGCGGGGCGTGGGCGAGAGGGATTGCCAACTTGGAGAAGACCACACCCATCAGCCTGAATGTTGTCTACATATTTGATCAACTGGGTTAAAAAAATCATATTAATCTAAAACACTCCCAACTTTGTACTCTCACTTATAGAATCATTGATTAAACTTTGGCCGTGGCAGATCGGTTGCTTATTGTTCAATACAACATTTCGTACTGTTTGATTTCAAATCACGAGGAACAGCTTTCAAAATCTTGCAGAGGACCTGTCAAACTGACAATAGTGACACAGACACCAAGGCATACATTTAGAATATTTCTACAGTTTGTAATATATCAAAAGAGACATTTTATCTTCTGTTAACAAACATCAAAGGCGCGTCCACGGGTTGGCGCTTGCAGTTCCTCTCAACGCTAGTGGGTGGCGCCTCACGTGCATGTTTGAATATTAACTACATAATCTCCTTGGAGGGAGGATCCCTCAACTTTTTGGTCGGGGAAGGAGTCTTTTGAAGCCAGGAATCAATATTTGACGGGAAGCTGCTAATTAGGTTAAGGTCCACTGGACGTACACCAGGCATTCTCCTAGTGGCCGTCTCACACCAGGGCAGCGGGTTATCAAGTGGTTGTGTGTCCCTGTGGCACCTCAGTTTGCGGAGCGCATGTCAGCTACACAATGAATTTAAATGTGTAGAAAGATCGCACGGATAAAATATAAATGGTGGAAGATTTGCACCTTGCCTGCCGTAATATGAGCTTCAATGCTGTAAATATGACGGTCACAATTACAGACCGTCAATGTCGACTGAGTACTATGTTAACCAAGATTTGTTTTCGCAAATGTATATATATATATATATATATATATATATATATATATAATATAGAAAATATGTCTGTGTCAGTGTGTCAACTTTACTGGTGCAGCGACAAGACTTTGAGAACTGTTTGTCCTGATTTGAAACTCCAAGCAGCATGAAATGTGATTTGAACCATAAGCAGTTGATTTGCTAAGACTAAAGATTAAACTCATTCTATATGCTTGACCTGTGAGTAAAGAGTACAAAGTTGGGAGTATTTCACATTAATATATGATTTTAAACCCATTTTATGGGTCAAAATTGTAGACTAGATTCAAGCTGATGGGTGTGGTCTTGTCTGGTCCTCGGTCCTCTTTGAACACACCCGCTGGTTATTTAACCCGAGTCCCGCTGCCAGCCGCTCTCTTAGTTCTTCGATCTTCCCTGGCTCTTGTTATCAGCTCCCCAGCTACGGGGCGGCCTTTGGCCACCCTGTAGCTCCCCAGCTACGGGGTGGCCTTTGGCCACCCCTCCCCCTCCGCTTTTCTTTGTTCGGACACACGGTTTGGCCAACGTGTAGACCGGGATGAGAACGGACTCGGCTTCCCAGCCTCTAAATGGGCCACCACTAGCCGATCAGAGCAGCCTCTACTAAAAGTACCAGGTACGCTTCCACCCAAGCGTGATCGCGCTGAAATTGCAAGTGAGTCCTTGAAAAGGCAGGAAAAGAAACGGTCGCAACCGCCCACAGAATGCGTGACGAACGACTTCTTTCCCTTTTTCTGCCTGTTTTTGTTTTATTTTTGTGCATCTTTTTCATCAAGCAAACCTACCTCCTCGCGTCCCGAGACGACTGAGACAGACCACCCCACCGACCAGCTGATCTACGTTAATGTTTAGACACTGCAATTGTCGCCATGATGTGCAAGATTAGTGCCTAATAATTTTGGAGAAATTAGCGTCACACAAAATCCCAACTTTGTTCTCTCTCTCTCTCTCTCGTCCAGACTGGACGCAGTAAACGCTCACGTTTTCAACTTTAGTCCAACACACGATGTTCTATTTCCCTTTTCGTATGCATATTTTCTTTCTTTCACCATTGAGCAACTTTGTGGACCAGATAACTTTTTTTGTTTGTTTTGTAGATATTCTGTGACGAGTGTCCTGCATTGAGTGTCTATTTTTGCTCTTTGACATGGGGCACTGACGAAGATGGAGATTGCTATGTTAGCTTCTCATCCGAGCACCTGACTGGTTATCTGAATGTGCTTGCCAATAGTGATCCAGAGGTACTCTTTCATGTGATCATATAACTTGTTACACTTACAGCCAATGTCAATTCAGACTTCTGTGATATTTAATATAAAAAAATATTATTTGTCATTAATATTAAGGGAGTGTTTTTGGAGTGCTATTGTTTTTAGTGGATTTATTCTGATCCTCACTTGTAAACCTCTGCTTATACCCGTATGATAAATAATATTGTTAGCATATTAAATGATGGCGACGGTTTGGACTGTGAAATGAATTACTTCAAATGTAGTATAGCTCAGTGAAACATTTTGTTTTGAAAGACCCAATAAATCGTCATGGAATTGATTGTAGTTTGTACAAAGTTTCACTGTAATCTCATTGATGTAAAGGAGTCATGTTGAGCAAGCAAGTGAAATCTCAAAAACTTACTGTCTTAGTTCCTCTGTTTCTTCTTCATTCGCATTCTCAGCAATACCAAATTTTGTCTTGAGAGACCGAAACTGGGCGATGAGCATCTCCAAGGCAATCAAAAATTCAATGCAATCCTATAGGAAGGGAAATGTCACAAATGGATGCTTTAAGATTTGAGCAGTAAATTTTTTTTTAAACAATCACGTTTTAACAACCAGATCAAACGTTTAAATGAAAACACATTTGCTAAAAACACAATGAACACAAAGTCTAATAACAGGTCTTGTTTGGACGCTTTGCGCTTTTCTTAATGAGGTTTTATCTGTATCTGTGATCCTGTGATTAAGTTTTGGTTGTAGTTTATCAATTGCTTGTTTGTTTCATTTGATCTTAAATCATTCCGATTTGCGTCTGGCAATGCTCTCGTTCCAGTCCCTTTACCCGGTCTCTTGATGTGTTTCAGACAAATCAATCAATCAATTGTCAAAACTTTCCACACTTGTGGACGCAACAAATGAGCAAGCCTTTGACTCGTACTGCATTCACACACACAGACACACACACACACACGCACGCACACACACACACACGCACCATAATTTCTCTTGTATAATACACTCTCGATTATAATGCACACCCCCCAAAAAATTTAGGGCTTCTACCCATATACAACGTGCACCCATGATTACCTAGCCATTCATATGTTGATGTGCTACAAAAGTTAGTGGTGATCCACTTGTAATTTGTATTTCTAATCAATTCTAATCAGGTATGGTATTAATACTGAGATGTACTTGCTCTGTAAATTTTGCTGTGCTATTAATGCCTAGATATTTGATATTCCCAGTCGGAAAACGAAAGTTTGGATTTTGGTCCGCAGGATTCCATGAGTTAGTCGTTGTCGGGAGTATTATTGATTTTGACCAATTGATAGCATATTCTGATAATTGCAAAAATGTGTTAATGAGGTTAAAAACTGAAGTGATGCCTTGGGTTCTTGTAAATAAAGAAGGATATCTGCGTAAAGATTGATTTTGTGTTCTGACAGGAGTATAGATACCTTTAATAGGGTTCTGTCGTATTGCTATTGCCAGTGGTTCGATAAATAGTGTGAATAGCATGGGCAAGAGAGGACATCCTTTTCTAGTTCCTCTTTGTAAAGTGAAACTTTGTGATGTGACCCCATTTGTGGTGACAGTTGCTTTGGGTGAGTTGTATAACACTGCGATCCAGTTAAGTTGAGTCACCGAAGCCAAATTTCTGAAGTACATTAAAAAGAAAAGACCAGTTAACTATGTCAAAAGCTTTTTCGGCATTGCTTTTAGATTATTTCGCTGAGACATACTTTGCCCAGTGTCACCGATTCTGTTCATAACTTTTATGGATGGAATTTCTAGGCGCAGCCGAGGCATAGAGGGGGTCCGGTTTGGTGGCCTCGGTATTGCATCTCTGCTTTTTGCAGATGATGTGGTTCTGTTGGCTTCATCAAGCCGTGACCTCCAACTGTCACTGGAGCAGTTCGCAGCTGAGTGTGAAGCGGCTGGGATGAGAATCAGAACCTCCAAATCTGAGACCATGGTCCTCAGTCGGAAAAGGGTGGCATCTTGGGGTCTTGTTCACGAGTGAGGGAAGAATGCAACGGGAGATCGACAGGCGGATCGGTGAAGCTTCTGCTGTTATGCGGACTTTGTATCGGTCCGTTGTGGTAAAGAAGGAGCTAAGCCGAAAGGTGAAGCTCTCAATTTACCGGTCAATCTACGTTCCTACCCTCACCTATGGTCACGAGCTGTGGGTCGTGACCGAAAGAACAAGATCCCGGATACAAGCGGCCAAAATTAGTTTCCTCCGCAAGGTGTCCGGGCTCTCCCTTACAGATAGGGTGAGAAGCTCGGTCATCCGGGAGGATCTCAGAGTAGAGCCGCTGCTCCTCCACATCGAGAGGAGCCAGATGAGGTGGCTGGGGCATCTGATCCGGAGGAGACCCCGGGGAAGACCCAGGACACGCTGGAGAGACCACGTCCTTCGGCTGGCCTGGGAACGCCTTGGGATCCCCCCGGAAGAGCTGGATGAAGTGGCTGGGGAGAGGGAAGTCTGGGCGTCCCTGCTAAAGCTACTGCCCCCTCGCGGATAAACCCGGATAAACGCTAGAAAATGGATGGATGGATGGATACTTAGGAGGTATGACGCCTGACGTTGGTGGAGCTCCGTCCTTAAATGAAACGTTTGGTCAGAAAGTATTAACGACGGGAGAATTTTTTTCTAGTCTGTTGGCTAAAGCCTTAGATATGATTTTGATGCATATTAATTAGTGACAGCGTTCAGTAATTAGCTGGATGAATGGGGTCTTTCCCTTGTTTCAGTAGTAATTTTATTGTAGCTGTATTCATATGGTTTCTAAATATTTAATGGTTTCTTTATCTTTTATTTCTATCACCATTCTGAATAATAGTGGTTCGAGTATACACCAGAAATCTGCCCAGGAGCTTTAATGCAGTCAATGATATTGGCTGTTAATTTTTTCAACCAATCAGATTTCCTATTCAATAAACAGGGATCCATAGAAGTGATGTCGGCATTTTCCCGTCCTCAATTGGTTGATTAAAGCAAAAGCTGCCCAAAACAGCAGATGGAACAGTACGAGAAATTTACTTGGTTGGTGACCTATATCAGACCCTTTCAAAAAATTTGAATATCATGGAAAAGTTCATTTATTTCCATAATTCCATTCAAATAGTTAAACTTTCATAGATTGTAGATTCAGGACCCACAATTTAAAGAATTTCAAGTATTTGTTTATTTTTACATAATTTGGGCTTCCAGCTTATTAAAACCCACTAAATCAGGAATTCAAAAAAATGTAAATACTGTGAAGAAATCACCATTGACTTGTCAGTTTTTGTAGAAAAATAAAATAAAATAAATAAATTTGTGTCACATTTAATCAATCAAAATATCAAAATGGTTGGGAATCCCTTCGCTTTAATCACTCCGGCGATGCGCTGTGGCATTGCCTGGGAGTTATGGAAGCCCAGATTGATGCTTGCTGTCAGTTTATTTTTGTTTTTGGGTCTGGTGCCCCTCATTTTCCTCTTGATAATACCCCATAGATGCTCAATGGGGTTTAGATCCGGCAAGTTGGCTGGCCTGTCAAGAACTACGATGGCATGGGCATCAAACCAGGTTTTGGTGCTTCTGGAGGGATGGGCAGGGGCCAGGTCCTGCTGGAAGATGAAATCTGCATCTCCATCAAAATCCTCAGCAGAAGGAATCATGAAGTCCTCTAAAACATCCTGATAGACTTGCGGTGACCTTGGATTTAAGAAAGCAGAGTTTACCAACACCTGCACTGGACATTGCACCCCAAATCATGACTGACTGGCTATTTCACACTGGACCTCAAACAGCTTGGGTTCTGTTCTTCACCCGTCTTCCTCCAAACCCTTGGACCTTGATTCCAGAATGAAAGGCACACTACTTTCATCGGAATGGAGGACCTGGACCACTGGCCAACAGTCCAGTCCTTCTTCTTCATGGCCCAGTTAAGACATTCCTACGTTGGGCTCAGGCTCAGAAGTGGATTGACCCGAGGAACCGACAGTTGTAACCCATCTCCCGGATGTGTCTAAATGTGGTGTTTTTTGAAGCTGTGACTGCCGCCTTATTCCACTCTTTCTGGATCTCTGCTAGATTCTTGAATCCTCTCTGTTTGATAATCAGCTGAAGCCCACGGTCATCTCTTTTGCTTCTTCTCCTGCCACATTTTGTCCTTCCACTAGATTTTCCATTGATATGGTTGGACACAGCACTTTGCGAACAGCCAGCCTGCTTAGCTATGAACGTTTGTGGCTTACCCATCCTACGGAGGGTATCAATGATGGTCTTCTGGCCAGTTGTCAAGTCTGCAGTCTTCCCCATATTGAACTGAGACAACTGAACCAAACTGGAGCAATTTAGTGACACCAGGGGAAACCTGTGCAGGTGCTTTGAGTTTAGTAGATGATTAGAGTCTGACACTCAGTTTAATACATTTATGTCCTGCAAAATTTGGGCTAATTTCTTCACAGTATTAAAATTTTTTGAATTCCCGATTTTATGGGTTTTATGGGCTGGAGGCCCAAATTATGTAAAAAAATAAAAAAATAAATACTTGAAATGGTTTAAATTGTGGGCCCTGCATCTATAATCTATGAAAGTTTAACGTTTTGAATGGAATTATGAGATCCTCTCAAGGTCAATCAGGTTGGATTAGCAGCCATTTTTAGGTCTTTCCATAGATGTTCGATTGGATTCAAGTCCGGGCTCTGGCTGGGCCACTCAAGGACATTCACAGGCTGCTCCTGAAGCCAGTCCTTTGTTATCTTGGCTGTGTGCTTTGGGTCATTGTCGTGTTGGAAGGTGAATCGACACCCTAATCTGAGTTCCAGAGCACTCCGGAGCAAGTTCTCATGAAGAATTTCTCTTTATTTGGCAGCTGTCATCTTACCCCTCTATGCAGACGAGTCGCACAGTTTCTGCAGCAGAAAAACAGCCTCACAGCATGATGCTGCCACCACCATGCTTTACAGTAGGGATGGCGTTAGCCAGGTTATGAGCAGTGCCTCTTCCTTCCACATATGACGCTTGCAATTCAAGCCAAAAAGTTCTACTTTAGTTCCATCAGACCAGAGAATTTTGTTTCTGTAGGTCTGAGAATCCTTAAGGTGCCTTTTGGCAAACTCCAAGCGGGCTGCCATGTGCCTTTTAGTGAGAAGTGGCTTCCGTTTGGCCACTCTACCATTAAGTCGTGATTGGTGGAATGCATTAGCAATGGTTGACCTTCTGGATGGTTCTCCTATGTCCTCAAGGGAACATTGGAGCTCAGCCTTAGTGACCATAGAGTTCTTGTTCACCTCTCTGATCAAGGCCCTTCTTCCTCGGTTACTCAGCTTGGTCGGACAGCCAGATGTAGGAAGGGTCCTGGTGGTTCCAAACTTCTTCCATTTCCGAATAATCAAAACCACAGTGCTTTTCAGGACCTTCAATGCTGCTGAAATTCTTTTATATTCTTCCCCATATTTGTGCCTTCACACAATCCGGTCTCGGAGGTCTGCAGACAATTCCTTAGACTTTATTGCTTGGTTTCTGCTCTGATAGCCACTGCCAACTATGAGACCTTATATAGATAGGTGTGTGCCATTCAAAATGATGTTCAATCAACTGAATTTACCACAGGTGTACTCCATTCAAGTTGTAGAAGCATCTCAAGGACGATTAGTGGAAATCTGATGCACCTGAGCTTAAATTTGAGTGTCATAGAAAAGTGTGTGAATACCTACGTACCTATTATGTTTGAATGTTTAAATTTTTTTATACATTTACACAAATGTCTGAAAATGTTTTTACTTTGTCATTATGGGATATTTTATATCGACTTAAAAAAAAACTATACTCAAATCAGCTTTAGAAAGTGTCTAACATAGCAAAATGTGGAAAACGTGAAGGGGTGTGAATACTTTCTGGTGGCACTATGAAGGAGAAGTGACACAAATTTTGAATTTGCAAGTATTTTCATGAGAGCCCTATAAAGAGTTAATCTATTACATTTGAGTACCTTAAGCATTTTTTAGCTTCATATTATTATTTGAGCTGTCATGTTTTGTCTATGAGTGGTAATGTCACAGTGGGTCATCGGCCTCATCAAAGACGGTGACGAGTCTGCATATCGACAAGAAGTGGAGCGGCTGGAGTTGTGGTGCAGCTGACACAACCTGCAGCCTAACACGCTCAAGACTGTAGAGGTGATGGTGGACCTCAGGAGGCATCCTTCGCCACAGCTCCCCCTCATGCTCTCCAACTGCTTTGTGTCAACCGTCGAGACCTTCAAGTTCCTGGGAATTACAGTCTCTCAGGACCTGAAGTGGGTGATCAACATCAACTCCGTCCTCAAAAAGGCCCAGCAGAGGATTTACTTCCTGCGGCTTCTGAGAAAGCACGGCCTGCCACAGGAGCTGTTGAGGCAGTTCTACACAGCGGTCATCGAATCAGTCGTGTGTTCTTCCATCACAGTCTGGTTTGGTGCTGCTACAAAAAAAGACAAACTCCGACTGCAATGGACAATCAAAACTGCTGAAAAGATTGTCGGTAGATCGCTACCCACCCTTGAGGACTTGCACGCTGCCAGAACTAAGACATGAGCGTGCAAAATCCTCTTGGACCCTCCACATCATGGTCACCAGCTCTTCCAGCTTTTTCCCTCAGGTAGGCGCTACCGAAAAATGCAAACTAAAACTAGCAGACATTCCAACAGCGTCTTCACTCTTGCCATCAACTTCTTAAACAGCTAACTTACAATTCCATTGCAAAATGCCGGCAATTCTTTGTCTTGAGTTTGTTGTCACATTTCTGTCGGGCCAATTATACAATACTCGTGTACTCACTGTGGTAGTCTCGCCACTCTGCACTATTTGCATATCTGTTGTTGTTGACCAATACTGGCCACTCATGCCAGAGTAGCATCTGCACCACTTTCACACTGACAACATTTGCACAATCGACATTGTCCCAGATTATTGCACTATTAGTCACTTTAAACTGTATACATTCCTTGAAGTCTCGGCGCCCTTTGCACATTGGTCATTGTACCGGACTATTGCTATATTAGTCATTCAAACTGTTCTAATTGCTAGAGGACTATGCATCTTTTTGCACAATTGTCCAAAAAAAAAAATAATGTACCGGCATTACCAGATAACTGGCAACCTTGTATTGCTCAATGTTTTTCTCAATAGCTTTATGTCTCAAACGTATTATCTGTCAATTTACTGTCTGTTGTCGTACAATAGTGGCTCCAACTACCGGAGACAAATTCCTTGTGTGTTTTTTGGACATAGTTGCAGAAATAAAGATGATTCTGATTCTGGGTGGAGGAGCGAAACTTCTGATGCACTTGGTAGAGGACAGTGTGTGTACAGCATGATAAAAATTCTATGGAAATTGACCAATGAAAATCAGACATTGCTTTTGAATTGTGGTAAACATAATTGTATTAAAAAAAAACTCATGGAAAAGGCCTTGACAAAAATTATGCTACCCCTGGAAAAGATTGAAAATAATTTGCCCATTGGGACATGTTCAAACAAGGTGTGTCCTAAATTAGCATCACAAGTGTCTTCAAATTTGTAATCAGTCAGTTGGCCTTTTTAAAGGGTGCCGCATTATTGTTTGGTGACATGGTGTGTACCACACTAAACATGGACCAGAGTAAGTGAGGGAGGGAGTTGTCTCAGGGAGGGTGGGAGTTGTCTCAGGAGAGGAGAAAGAAAATTATTGACAAGCACGTTAAAGATAAAGGCTATAAGTGAGTCTCCAAGCAGCTTGATGTTCCTGTGACAATTGTTGCACAAATTATTCAGAAATCTAAGATCCAGTAGCCAACCTCCCTGGACGTGGCCGCGGGAGGAAAAAATTATGACAAATGGAAAAGACTGATAAAGAGAAGAGACAGTGTGTGTACAGCATGATAAAAATGTCTCTCGAAGCCAAAAAGACGCAATGTGGATGTTGAAAACTGGCAATTATAATTCAAATGGACTGAGAAGTATTTTTTTTGCCAAACGTAACAAGTATTAAACCCATACACTGGTGATAGGGATATAAGAGACCTTCTACCGAATCGGGAACAGTAAACAACTGCACACTTGCTGTCATTGATGAGGTCATGGTTGATAACAAAACTAAGCAGCTTGTCACTGAAGCTATTAAAAAAGTGCCTCTCTCAGTCACAACAACTTCACGGAGTGGAACTACTTGCAAAGGATGTTGCAGGAAAGCTTCCGAATTTATGTCCATTGCTGTGGACGAATCAAATGATTGTACAGACATGGCCCTGCTGAAAGGTCATGCTAAGATGATTATTTTTCTAACATATTTAAATTTCTATTTCAAAAGAGACTCATCGAAGTCATTGTGGTAGTTCACTCAGAAGTCTGATATGTGATGCAATACTGAGGCCACCAAACCGGACCCCCTCTACACCTTGCCTGCGCCAAGAAATTCTGTCCATAAAAGTTATTAACAGAATCGTAAGGACAGCCTTGGCGGAGTCCAACCCTCACCGGAAAAGAGTCCTACTTCCTGCCGGCAATGTGGACCAAACTCTTGACACTGGTTGTACAGCGACCGAACAGCCCGTATCACGGGGTTCGGCACCCCATACTCCCGAAGCACGAGGGACACGGTCGAACGCTTTCTCCAAGTCCACAAAACACATTTAGACTAGTTGGGCGAACTCCCATGCACCTTCAAGGACCCTGCCGAGGGTGTAGAGCTGGTCCACTGTTCCACGGCCAGGACGAAAACCACACTGCTCCTCCTGAATCTAAGATTCGACTTCCCGATGGACCTCCTCTACAGCACCTCTGAATAGACCTTAATAGATCCCCCTGTAGTTGAAACACACCCTCCGGTCCCCCTTTTTGAAAAGGGGGACCACCACCCCAGTCTGCCAATCCAGAGGCACTGTCCCCGATGTCCATGTGATGTTGCAGAGGCATGTCAACCAGGACAGCCCCACAACATCCAGAGTCTTTAGGAACTCCGGACGAATTTCATTCCCCCCCGGGGCCTTGCCACCGAGGAGCTTTTTAACCACCTTGGTGACCTCAACCCCAGAGATAGGAGAGCCCGCCTCAGAGACCCCAGACTCTGCTTCCTCATAGGAAGACGTGTTGGTGGAATTGAGGAGGTCTTTTATTTATTATAAATTTTCCCCACCGACTCACAACGTCCCGAGTCGAGGTCAGCAGTGCCGATGGTGTAATGCTTCCCCCTCCTGTGACGCCAGATGCTGCTTTGCCAGAGACGATCCTACAAAACCGCTGCTGACCGTCGGGGGACACCGGCCTCGAGCTACAAAGTGGGTCAGCAGGTTAGGCTCTCCACCAAGCATATTCAACTACGGGTGGAGTCCCGGAAGCTCGCTCCCAGGTTCGTTGGGCCCTTACCCATCACAAGGATCATCAACCCTGTCACCGTGAAGCATAGGCTCCCAAGGTCAATGCGGGTCCACCCTGCTTTTCACGTCAGCCTGCTCAAGCCAGCCCGGGTGTCCCCTCTGGTCCCGCCTTCCAGGCCCCCTCCTCCCCCCAGGTTCGTGGATGGAGGCCCTGTCTTCACTGTGAGGCGGCTGTTGTCGTCTCGTCTGAGGGGGAGGGCGTTTCAATATCTGGTGGACTGGGAGGGCTACGGGCCTGAGGAACGTTCATGGGTGCCATCTGCATTTATCATGGATGACTCGCTCATTCGGGACTTCCACGTTGTGCATCCATGGGCTCCGGGGCCGTCTGGGGCCGCCGTTAATGTGGGGTGGGGTACTTACATGGGTGTGTGTTCCGGTTTTTATCTTCCCACTGTTTCATACACACCTGCTCCTGAGAGCATCTTCACCACCTGTGCCTCGTTCATCCTATTATCCTAACCTTGCATCTAACCTCGTGTCTCATTCTTTCTCGTCGCCAGTTCATTGTACCTTGTTGTCGCGTTCCAGCATTCCTTGTTTCCATGTCACAGACTCACAGTAAGACTAGACCCTGTTCCGATTATCGACCTCGCCTTTTTGCCTCACGTTTTTGGATACTGTTGCCTTTTTTTGATTGCCTGCCTGTGTACCGACCTCTGCCCGTATATTAAACCTCTCTTTTTGAAACTGTCCATTTGTTTCGGAGTCGTGCATTTTTGGGTTCTATCCTTTGTTCCGTTCATGACAGCCTCCCCTGAGACGTGGGTGAAGTTTTGCCGGAGGTGGGAGTTGAAACTCCTTCTGACAGGGGATTCTGCCAGATGTTCCCAGCAGACCCTCACAATACGTTTGGGCCTCCCAGGTCGGACTAGCATCTTCCCCCAACATCGGAGCCAACTCACCACCAGGTGGCGATCAGTTGACAGCTGCGCCCCTCTCTTCACCCGAGTGTCCAAGACATACGGCCGCAAGTCCGATGACACGACCACAAAGTCGATCATCGAACTGCGACCAAGGGTCAATCCAAGGTCACTGCAACAGTCTACCAGAATCTTTTAGAGAACTTCATGATTCCTTCTGCTAAAGATCTGTTTGGAGATGCAGATTTCATCTTCCAGCAGGACCTTACCCCTGCCCATCCTGCCAAAAGCACCAAAACCTGGTTTGATGCCCATGCGATCACAGTGCTTGACTGGCCAGCCAACTTGCCGGATCTAAACCCCAGAGGAAAATGAGGGGCACCAGACTCGCAAACAAAGAATAACTGACAGCAAGCATCAAGGAAATCTGGGCTTCCATAACTCCCAGGCAATGCCACAGACTAATTACCTCAATGCCACGGAGTATCGAGGCAGTGATTTAAGCAAAGGGATTGCCAACAAAGTATTGAAGATTAACGTATTGTTTTGAAAGTACCAAAACTAACACGCCAGGAGCAGGTCCTCCCATGAGAAACTGGGTGAGTTTTACTTTGCAAGACTACCTGATGTGTTTTTGTTTATTGGCATAGGAATGTTGTTATGGTCTGCTAACTCCAAAGAAATGAGATTTTGTTAGATTTTGAAGAAAAACATTTCTAAGTAATAGCATTTTAATAACAATAATCAAGCAAGTTATCGTTGTTAATTGTTCCCACATGCAAAATATTGCTTTACATTGTTTTGTGTTTGAATGTTTACTTTGAATAGATCCAGTGTGATGACTGCGAAAGGTGGTACCATGAGCAGTGCCTTGGGATGGACTTGGAGCAAAAGAGAAATAGTGTTGTATGATATGTGAATAATGCAATAAATACATGTAAAAAAAATTTGAAAATGTATATTTTCCCCACAACCCTAAACAGGATTAATGTTACTGAAAATGGATGGATGGATGTACAGTATATTTTTGCATTTGTGAATAATGTATTTACCTCAGTAGAGAAACCAACCGTCTTACAGATAGATGTCTGCTATCGCTTTATTGCTATTTAGATAAGGAACACCATGAAAACTAGAAAAACAAAAATATTAAAGCAATCACATGAATCAATTTGTAAATCACTTGTTCTACACAAAGCTCGATAAAATAAGGAAATTATTCATCTAACGTGTGCTTTAAAAAGCAGCAGTAGATAAATGACAGAAGTAATCCACAAGATCATACTCTTTCATCTCTCTCCAGGTGTCTCAGACTGTCTTGCGGCATCAGGCAGATTTTACGCAAACAGGAAGTTATTAAAATATTTTCCATGAAAACATTCAAACAGATTTAACAGACAAATGTGACCACAAAGGTAAATATGTATGTATATAAATACATAAACAAACAGTCAAATCATACAAGAGAGTACACAGTCTTCTGTTGTCATGGGAACCCACAGACTCTCAGCTACAATAAATGTTCAGACCAATCTTTTTTCTGTTGCAGAAACAGAAAACTATTTTACAATTGACTGTTTTTGTGAAATATTGTAATATATATGAATAACAACAGTGTAGTATGTATGAGTGGTTAAAGTGTTAATTTTGAAAGCAAAAAAAAAAAAAAAAAAAAAAATCCTATTTAATGATAAAAAACAATGGGGTTTTTAAACCCTTCAGATATACTACACCAAATGGGGATGGCAGTAATGTAGTAGCATCCTGGGATTGTCTTCTACATGTATGAAGGGGAAAGGTTTTGCGATACGAACAGGATTATTTCTAATAATTTCTTAAAATTGGTAGTGACAGTGAAATATGTATATTTCAAGGGACTTTTATTTTGAAATACCACATCAGAACCTCTTTTGTTGGAGACCTAGGGTGGTCTAGTGTCCCCCAGAACTGGACTGGTGTTGCGATACCGCACATTTTTTTTAAACTAATGTTTTAAATCAGTGGTAATGACAGTGAAATATGCCAAGTTCAGGGGACTTTTATTTTGAAATGCCACTTTTGGATGGGACCACTTTTGTTGGAGACCTGGGGTAAGATGAGAATCTTGCGCTTGCATAGTTTTGAACTTCATAATTAATGTCAACAATGTCACAATTAAAATGGAGCAATGTGGAGGAAAGCCGAAGGAGGCTCAAACTAGAAGCTGCACAGCAGAAACTTGAAGTTAACTTAATGGCACAGCTAGCAGAGTCCAATACTCGTTTGAACCTGGCACAAGCCCCCCTAGTTGATGTTGAAACTCAGCTTGTGGATGCGAAAGCACACAGTGTGCCCCTCACCCCCAATGCCAACACTGTTCAAGCGACGCTCTCCGTCGACAGTGTTGCACTGGCACGCCGTGAGAACAAGGAGCTCAAACAAGCTCTTGCTTCGTGCGTACAGACTAACTGCACACAGGAAACACTGTTGCAAACCGCCGCATCTGAAATTTCATAACTTAAAAGCGAGCTGTCGGAGTTGACTGATCACCCCTTAGAAGTAAAATTACGCGGAACCAAAGCGGCTAACAAGCTTGCAGAGTGGTTTCTGTGTAACGCCACTGAGGACATCAAACAACTCAAGCAGACCGTTGAGATGCTCAAAGATGAACGCTCCAAAAGCGTTGAGTACTCGTGTGAACTCATGTCACAATTGACAATACTAGAATCCGACATGAGCCACCTTCAACAGCTAAAGCTAGATCAGCAAACCGAATTAGTACTTGTCCGGCAAGAACTACAGGCGGCCCGTCAATTAATTGCCAATTGAGAACAGTACAGGAAGTCCTCGAGTTATGACGTACTCGACCTACGACGTTTCGACTTTACGACACCCGTGCCTCGTCCGCCATTTTGTCCCAGCACCATAGTGTTTCTGCTTAGCTAGTGCATAGTGCTTGTCTGTGTTTGTCCGGGAGTGTCTTTGCCTTTTTTCACACTCTCAGCAGTAATGGTAAGTACAGCATCTTATTTTTTTTATTTTAATGTATTTTAGTTTCTTTATACGAAGTGTTAACCTTTCCTGCTACGGTCACCTGACCGTGGTCGGGAGACGCAGGGGTTAACTCCCTTCTCTCGTGGCACAGCTGAGCTGGGTGGCGGCAACAGTAAAGGCATGAAGCACCGATTTGCTGCTTTATTGGCTTTATTAGCTCCTCTGCGTATTCAACATCAACGGGTCTTCCGCTAATCGCTACTCTTCCCCGGTCGCCGTCACTACACTTTCCACTGTACACACTCGCACCGGCGCGCACTCCTTCCTCCTTCGCAGTCCCGCTGGACGACGCCTGCACAGTCTCGTCTCACTCACACGTCGACGCACACGCCCACACAGACTGAGCTTGCTGTCACAATCACGTGGGACAATACCCGTAACAGAAGTATTTTGCAGTAAATTTCTACGTTAACGGTGAAATCCGACTTACGCGGAAATTCGTGTTATGTCGCCAGCGTAGGAACGGAACTCGTTCGTAAATTGAGGACTTCCTGTTCTCCAAAGGGCCACCACTTTCGGACGAAAATGGTGAGCCCCCAACTTTCAGCCGCCCGGCAAAGCTCTACAAGCCCTCTCCGACATTTGGTCATGAGGCCCCCGGGGAAATGTCAAGGGTTCCTGTCACTGCGCCTGGCCCTGCTCCTTATTTGGCATCACCAACTCGAGAGCTGGCCGAGCCAGTTGCAGCTGACCTCTTGGACTCCCCCGCGCCTCTCCCTTGTCCTGGCGCCTCTCCAGCTGTGACCTTAAAAGACTTACAGACAAAATTGCGCGCAATATTCCGAGAGTCGAACCTAAACCTGACTGCTCCCATGACACGGCAGCATATCTTAAAGACATCGACTTTTACCTTAAATGGTTCCCATTCGCCACCACTGAGGATAAACTTTACCTTAATAACACAGAAAGGTTTTACTTCACAACCACACTTGAACTCACACCAACATGACGCACTCGTCGACACTGCGGCCGACTTCACGATTATGTCAGAGGACGTGTTCGACCAACTTTGTGACAAGTTCCAACATGAGAAACCCCACTGAACTCTGTGGTATTGTTGCATTGGACAATTGGGCCATATTCGATGGTCCACCCTGTCTTTGTGTCCCCTATCGAGTCAGTACCTCTGCTCATTGGGCAAGACCTGTAGTGTAGTGTAGTCCGTTCCGAGTGTTTCCGTTCCGCATTTCCGCGCGACATGAACGTAAGTTGGGGCATCTGATTTGGATGCCTCCCGGATGCCTCCCTGGTGAGGTGTTCCGGGCACGTCCCCCCGGGAGGAGACCCCGGGGACGATCCAGGACACGCTGGAGAGACTACATCCTTCGGCTGGCCTGGGAACGCCCCCGGAAGGGCTGGATGAAGTGGCTGGGGAGAGGAAAGTCTGGGCGTCCCTGCTAAAGCTACTGCCCCTGCGACCCGACTTTGGATAAGCGGTAGAAAATGGATGGATGGATGGATGGATGAACGATGATGACACTCTTTTGGGGATTACATTTTATGTCATGACTTCCATGTACAGCTCGAAGCAGTTGCTGTAAACCAGTACTGGTCATCAGCATACATTAAATGAAACAGATTCCCCACCATATATCCAGTCTTACACCTCTAATTATTTAGACAGGCCATCCATATACAGGTTAAAAAGGATAGGCGACCATATTCCACCTTTCACCCAATGGTAACAGGGAATGAGGTTGACATGGTTTGGCTCCATCTACAGTAACTTGCATGTTCTGGTGTGAGTACCAATAATGCAGAATTCTTATTAAATATCTACATGTGTTTTGTGGAATTGGAGAAGGCGTTGACCGCGTCCCTCGGTCAACTGAAGCCCTGTATGACCAGTGTCAGTTTGGTCCGTTCTGCTGGTAGTAAGTCGGACTCATTTCCGGTGAGGGTTGGACTCCGCCAAGGCTGCCCTTTGTCACCAATTCTGTTTATTACTTTTATGCACAGAATTTGTAGGCGCGGCCGAGGCATAGAGACGGTCCGGTTTGGTGGCCTCAGTATTGCATCTCTGGTTTTTGCAGATGATGTGGTTCTGTTGGCTTCATCAAGCCGTGATTTCCAACTCTCACTGGAGCGGTTTGCAGCAGAGTGTGAAGCAGCTGGGATGAAAATCAGCACCTCCAAATCTGAGACCATGGTCCTCAGTCGAAAAAAGGGTGGTGTGCCCTCTCCAGGTCAGGGATGAGATCCAGCCCCAAGTGGAGGAGTTCAAGTATCTTGGGGTCTTGTTCACGAGTTAGGGAATAATGGAAAGGAAGATCAACAGGTGGCTCGCTAGTGTCTGCCTGCAGTGATGCAGACTTTGTATCGATCCATAGTGGAGCTAAGCCGAAAGGCGAAGCTCTCAATTTACCGGTCGATTTACGTTCCTACCCTCACCTATGGTCACGAGCTGTGGGTCGTGACCATAGGTGAGGGTAGGAACGACCAAGGGGACGACCCAGGACATACTGGAGAGACTATGTCTCCCAGCTGGCCTGTTTCATGAATTTAAAAAACAAATTAATTATGTGAACCACAATTCAAAAACAATGTCTGATTTTCATTAAATTTTAATTTATTAATTTTGTGAGATTCAAATTATTTCTGTGACCACTGTGGGTTTTTCTTTTATTAACAGAGGGGTGCCAACAATTTTGTCCAATAATGTAAGAGGAATGGTTTGGAATAATTCTTAAGAAATATCAAATGAAAAAGCTAACCTACTGCCTGAGAATAGAAAAATTTATTTCAATCAATTTTGGGTAATATGGATATATTTTATTACCCTGACACATATGAACTTTGGTAACTACACCTGAAGCTAAACCAATTTTCATTTTTTTTGTTGAGTATTCGGTAAGCTGCCTTTGTTCTATTTTTTTGTAAAAAAAAAAAAAAGCAAAAAAGAGGGGGAAATGGGGAATTTTTAGAACGAAACTGCAACTGATTGCATTTTTGTACAGACTTCTTTAATAATAATAATAAAGAAATAATAGTAACTAAAATTAATTCCACAAAAATCTGCAACCCACTAGATGTCACGGTTCACTTATGATAACTTGGTGAAGCCAGGTCTTTGATATTATAGACATTGAGGAGAGGCTCTTGCTTTGGTTTTGTGTGGGTAACCATAATATATTATCAGAGACGATGTGTCATGCTTCATGTTAATATTAAACAATTTGTTTCATGATCTATGTGCCAGTTACGTGTTACCTACCGACCTCTAAATTACTTGCGTCAGGGTTGAACTGTTGCAGTAGCTTGCTTGCTTGAACCGTAGCTTTCTGGATGTTTTTTTTGACAGCTGGTATGTTGTCAAATGCCTCTGTAAGGGAAGGGTGAAGAACAAAAAAAGAGGGAAGAATTTGAGAGGCAAAAATCACAAGCAAGTCTCAGGCAAAATAAACAATGTAGTGCAATAACAGCAAAAAATAAACTATGAATGGAAATCATTAACACAATGTGTCGGACTAAAATAAAAAATTACTACAGCTGGAACCATCTTCCATAAGAAAAAAAAATCTTTGAATCTTTGCTTCACCATGGCTATTCTGTACAGCAAAATTATGTTTTCGTCAATGGTGGCCATGTTTTTTAACAGATTATGGTAAAATTTCTATACATGTGTATGTCACTTTCTCAAGACTACAGATTTTATTAATGACATCTTGATATATCAGTTCATGCAAATTAGCTCAATTCACCATGGTTAGGACTCTGGTGCATAGGGCCATTTTGTAATATAAACTAAGCTGTAACTGTTTGCAAAAGTGTAAAGCCCATAAGTCAGTGATTCCAAACCAGTGTGCCATGGCAAATTAGTGTGCTACGAGAGTGTCTTATGACCCTGCCAGGGACACCCGGGACAAACATGTCTCAGTTGAAGGGCAAGACAAAGCACGGCTCATTGATCTCCGATGATGAAAAACTATATGGACTTCAGTTTTCCTCAGCCAGTGAGGGTCACAGGCACCTCTCTGAAGCCAGGCCTGAGTGGCTGGTCGCTAGGCCTGCTCCCATGGAGCCCAGCCATGCACAGACTGAAGAGGTAAGATGGGTTACCTTCCCATGGGCTCATCACCTGTGGGAGGCGCCAAGGTGGTCGGGTGCAAAGCGAGCTGTGTGGCGGCCGAATGTGGGGACTCCCGGCTGTGGTTCAGTAAGTAGAGCGGGTCATCCAGTGACCGAAGGGGAGCTGGTTCGAATCCCGGGTCCGACTGTCCGCATGTCGAAGTGTCCTTGGGCAAGACACTGAACCCTAATTTGCTCTCAGTGGGCATGGCAGCAATCGCCCATTGGCGTATGAATGCATGGGTGAATGTGAGGCTTTGTAAAGCGCTTTGTGATCGTGTAGATAAAGCACTGTCTACAGTGGGTATGGAAAGTATTCTGACCCCCTGAAATGTTCCACTCTGTTATATTGCAGCCATTTGCTAAAATCATTTAAGTTCATGTTTTTTCCTTATTAATGTACATACAGCACCCCATATTGACAGCAAAATTGACAGAATTGTCGAATTTTTTTTGCAGATTTATTAGAAAAGAAAAAACGAAATCTCACACAGCCATAAGTATTCAGACCCTTTGATCAGTATTAAGGAGAAACACCCTTTTGAGCTAATACAGCCATGAGTCTCTTTGGGAATGATGCAACAACCTGGATTTGGGGATCTTCTGCCATTCCTCCTTGCAGATCCTCTCCAGTACTGTCAGGTAGGTTGGTGAACTTCTCCAGAGATGCTCAATTGGGTTTAAGTCAAGGCTCTGGCTCGGCCATTCAAGAAGACTCACAGAGTTGTTCTGAAAGCCACTTATTTTAGCTGCTTAGGTTCATTGTTTTGTTGGAAGGTGAACCTTCGGCGCGGTCTGAGGTCCTGAGCACTCTGGAGAAGGCTTTGGTACAGGATATCCCTGTACTTGGCCGCATTCATCTTTCCTACGATTGCAACCAGTCGTCCTGTCCCTGCTGCTGAAAAACACCTCTACAGCATGATACTGCCACCACCATACTTCACTGTTGGGACTGTATTTGACAGGTGATGAGCAGTGCCTGGTTTTCTCCACACATACCGCTTAGAATTAAGGCCAAAAAGTTATATCTTGTTCTCATCAAACCAGAGAATCTTATTTCTCACCATCTTGGAGTCCTTCAGGTGTTTTTTTTTTTTTTTTTTTTTTAAGCAAACTCCATGCTGGTTTTCATGTGTCTTGCATTGAGGAGAGGCATCTGTCGGACCACTCTGCCATAAAGCCCTGACTGGTGGAGGGCTGCAGTGATGGTTGACTTTCTAGAACTTTCTCCCATCTCCAGACTGCATCTCTGGAGCTCAGCCACAGTGATATTTGGGTTCTTCTTTACCTCTCTCACCAAGGCTCATCTCCCCCCGATTGCTCAGTTTGGCCGGACGGCCAGCTCTAGGAAGGCATCTGGTAGTCCCAAACGTCTTCCATTTAAGGATTATGGAGGCCACTGTGCTCTTACGAACCTTAAGTGCAGCAGACATTTTTTTGTAATCTTGGCCAGATCTGTGCCATGGCACAATTCTGTCTCTGAGCTCTTCAGGCACTTCCTTTGACCTCATGATTCTCATTTGCTCTGACATGCACTGTGAGCTTTAATGTCTTATATAGACAGCTGTGTGGCTTTCCTAATCAAGTCCAATCAGTATAAACAAACACAGCTGGACTCCAATGAAGGTGTAGAACCATCTAAAGGATGATCAGAAGAAATGGACAGCACCCGAGTTAAGTATGAGTGTCACAGCAAAGGGTCTGAATACTTATGGCTGTGTGATATTTCAGTATTTCCTTTTTAATAAATCTGCAAAAATTTCAACAATTCAGTTGTTTTCTGTCAATATGGGGTGCTATGTGTACATTAATGAGGAAAAAAAATGAAAAATGATTTTAGCAAATGGCTGCAATATAACAAGTGAAAATTTTAAGGGGGTCTGAATACTTTCTGTACCCACTGTAAGTGTAGTCCATTTACCATTTACAGAGGCTGGCTCTAATGACATGGAATGTCAACTCTCTCGCAGCAAAGGAGCTCGAGCTGGTATGTGAGGTTGAAAAGTTCCAACTAGATATCATCGGACTAGCCTCAACACACTGATTGGGCTCTGGTTGAGAGGGGTTGGACTCTCTCGCACTCTGGAGTTGCATCCGGTGAAAGGCGCTGCGTAGGTGTGGGCATACCTGTTCCCGAGCTTGGTGCCTGCATGTTGGGGTTCAACCCAGTGGACAAGAGCTAGCCTCCCTCCGCCTTTGGATGGGGAACAGGTACTGACTGTTGTTTCTGCCTGTTCACCAAACAGCAGCTCAGAGTATGCACCCTTTTTGGAGACCCTGGTGGGGGTGCTATATAACACTCCATCTGGGGACTCCCTGCTGGATAACTTCAATAGTCATTTGGGCAATGACAGTGAGACCAGGAAGGGCGTGTTTGTAAGGAATTTTCAACTTCGACCTCTGGCAGAAGGTCCCGGGGGAGGCAGGGAATACTGAGTCCGCGTGTGCCATGTTCCGTGCCTGCATTGTTGAAGCGGCTAACCGAAGCTGTGGCCGTAAGATGGTCCGTCTCTGTCGTGGCGGCAGTCCCCGAGGGGGAAGTACATTGCCTCCTCAACAGTGTATAGTGCGAGTAGAGTGCTGCTGACCTCAAATCGGGACATTGTGAGTTGTTGGGGAGAATACTTCAAAGACCTCAATTCCAGTGACAGTATGAAAAGCAGAGTCTTGGGACTCTGAGGCAGAATCTCTGGATTTAATTTGCTGAGGTGGTTGTAAAGTTCCTCGGCTGTAGATGAGATCTGCCTAGAGTTCCTAAAGGCTCTGGATGTTGCAACATCCTCTAAAACATTAAGTAGAACTCAGGGATAGTGCCGATGGACTGGTACACTGGGGTGGTGGTCCCCCACCAGAGGGTGTGATAAAACTACAGGGGGATCCCATCCTCAGCCTCCCTTGTAAGGTCTATTCAAGGGTGCTGGAGAGGACGGTCAGACGGGCAGTTGGATCTCAGATTCAGGAGGAACAGTGTGGTTTTCGTCGTGGCCGTGGAACAGTGGACAAGCTCTACACCTTCAGCAGGGTTCTGGACGGTGCATGGGAGATCGCCTAATTAGTCTACATGTGCTTTGTGGAGTTGGAGAAGTCATTCAACTGTATCGCTTGGGGAGTCCTGTGGTGTCAGAGTTTGGTCCCCATTGCCGGCAGTAAGTGCGATTCCTTTCAAGTTGAGGTTTGAACTCCGCCAAAGCTGCCCTTCTGTTTCTAACTTTTATGGACAGAATTAAATGTGCAGCCGAGAAGTTTTGATGGCCTCAGTATTGCGTTTCTGCATTTTGCAGATGATGTGGTTCTGTTGACTTCATCAAGCTGAAATCCTCAACTCTCACTGGAGCTGTTAGCATCATTGTGTGAAGCGGTTAGGATGAGAACCAACACCTCCAAATCTGAGGCTATGGTCCTCACTGAAAACAAGTTGGAGTGCCCTCTCCAGTTCGGGAATGAGATTCTTCCCCAAGTGGAGGAGTTCAAGTATTTGAGGTCTTGTTCACGAGTGAGGGAAGATTGATGGGTGGATTGGAGCAGTGTCTGCAGCAATGCGACTCTGCATCGGTCTATCTTGGTGAAGAAGGAGCTGAGTCCTAACCCAAATATTTCAATTTCCCCACCCTATGGTCACAAGCTGTGGGTCGACACCCAAACAACACAAGCAGACGAAATGTGTTTCCTCCGTAGGGTGTCCGGGCTCTCCCTTAGAGACAGGGTGAGAAGCTCGGTCATACGGGAGGGGCTCAGAGTAGAGCCGCTGCTACTACGCATCGAGAGGAGCCAGATGAGGTGGCCCAGTTTAGGATACCTCCTGGACGCCTCCCTGGTGAGGTGTTCTTGGCACCGCCCACCAGGAGGAGGCCCCGGGGACGAACCAGTACACGCTGGAGGGACTATGTCTCCTGGCTGGCCTTGGAATGCGACAGGATCCCCGCGAAAGAGCTGGACAAAGTGGCTGGGGAGAGGGAAGTCTGGGCTTCCCTGCTAAAGCTGCTGCCCTGCGACCCAACTTCAGATAAGCGGAAGAAAATGGATGGAACAATAATAACAGACAATGGCATAAGGGACATGATTCACCGGTGGTTCCACTTTTTGTGACATTTCTGTTTGGTGGTGTTCCTTGAGATATTTACTTATGTAAAATATGTGTTTTAGCTCAACACAGGTTGGGAAACACTGCCATAATCTAATCATGCTCATGGGGAGCGTGTGTGGGGCCTTTCAAAGTTTTTGAGAGAAATACCTTGGGCATTTGTGTGTGTTGAAGATATTAGCGAATTTTTAAAATGGTCAAATGAATGGTCAATGAGTTATGGCTAATTTGCTGTAAGGCCCACCCTTGCAAAAGACGTTTTGGTCATTAGGCAGTCTTTTATTTACATATGGATTGGATACACAACTTAGAAGATAATTGGCCTCACTCTTCCAGTACTTCTGGATGTAGTGTACCTGTAAAGGTTTACCTGTAAAAATCAAAACCACTTACACAAGCATGATTTTTGATTAAGATATACTGACCTTCCTCTTTCAACTTCAAAATTGCAGCATGTATTATGCATGGCAGGAGATGACAAGTCAGGTCTGCAGGTTTCTGCACTTCCAAATAATGCAAGACCTGAAACATCAGCCAAAGTCCAAATAAGATGTCTTCCTTAATGCTGAGGTACCAGTTTGCAAATCAACCATCGTCAGGTTTTCTTTTTTTTGTGTGTGTGTGGGGGGGGGGGGGGGGGGGGGGACAGTGGTCAAGATAGTGCAGGGCACAGACACATAGGATAAGTGCTGTCTGATTCTGTGCTCATTTTGGATGTTTTTATGGATGTTTTAAAAACGCCTGTACGTACTGGCAGGAACTTTGTGAAGCTGTAATGCGAGAAAGGCATCATAGCCGAGTTCCACTACTTACACAACATCCTGCCTGACATCGACACAACAACAGGTGATCCCAGCGATGAGAGTTTTGCTGAGAAAAAAACAGAAAACAAGCTCTGGGGCTGCAGAGCAGGCGTACTATGGAAGCTGTCGCACATTGTCAAGTGAGCGGCCAAGCCACATGAAGCGATGGAACATAAGGTGATAATTGGCTTATGTAGCTGGGTTCATATGATTGAGCTTAGCCCCAGTTTCAATTCCTGGTTCAACCACCAGAGGTCGTCAAACCAAATTTAGATCATGAAGTATGAGTCGCCAGGTCAAGCATAAGTCTTCTTAAAATCTTAATACTATTAAACCCCCTATCATAGTAAACAAACACATACTGAAGTCAACCGCTTATAACCATTTGTTTGATTTTATATCCTTGAGATAATTTTGATGTTCTCTTTGATGTTATAACTCGGATGTTCTTTTGGAAATCATTGATAAAAAGTACATCAAGCCTAGTAAGGCTGTTATAGATTGTTCTTACTCTTGTATTACTGATAGAAAATGCTTTGAAACTGCTTTTGTGCAAGAACTGTAACCTGTGTAAGAGTGTCTCTCTCAGGCATCGCATCACAAGATGTACTACGAAAAGCGTACCTGTTGAATACAGGAGAGAATTGTATTCACATGAATGTATATAAATTTATTTAACATTTAACATATACACATGTATTGCAGATTGCTTAGAGATTGACATAGTGTGATGAAATGTATTGGTTGAGTTCAAGACATATGAAATGTGCTTGAATGTATTTACTGAGAACCTACAGAAACATATCAAATGTGCTTGTAGTTGAATGTATTTACTAAGAAGCCTATTTTGGGTGAGCAAATAAGAGGTCAAGTCAGGATAACGTTGAAAGTAAAAGTGAAAGATACTTCCACTCAGGTTACGTCAGGTCACTCTGAGGGAGAAACAGGTGCTTCCCACTCAGGTCAAAATAAGGACACGCTGAGAAGTGAAAGTGAAAGATACCGCCACTCTGAGGGAGAAACAGGTGCTTCCCACTCAGGTCAAAATAAAGACACGCTGAGAAGTGAAAGTGAAAAGTACTTTCACACTCAGGTCATATCAGGACAGCGTAAACAAAGGATTATTTTTAGAAAAAGGGAGTTTCTGAAAAACCAAGGTTATAAAGGCCTCACACGCTGATAAACGGAGCTCATTCTTCTCTCGAGAAAGGGAGACACGTTCTTTTTCCCTCGCAATGAAATTGACATGCTGGCAGGAGGAATTCATCTTTGAATCTTCCTCTTTAATTGGGTAAGACTAAAAGAATATTATAATAGGGTAACTAATAGAACCGCTATTTACATTGCTTGGATAGGGAAAAGGGCTAGTCAGCTGTCCAGGGATTCTTATATTCCAAATTATCTTATTATTAATTGGCATCACGGCTCCGTAGGACTTAATCACTCCATAAGGCTCACTCAAAAGGTAATACTTGTTTTATGATTTATTACTTTTAAATTACTTCTACTTATTTTCATTGTTATTATTCTTATTATTGTTTATTTTATATTACAAACCCTTTCTGTCATATTATCATTTTAACCTTAAGTAATCACTGAAATAAATACCTTGCATTAATTCTATTCTATCTTTGTCATTCTTATAATGAGAAGTTGTCTCATTTTTATCACTCAACCTCTTGTAAGTGATTGAACGTCGACGATACCAATAACACCGGGACGTAACACCATCCCAAAAAGTAACTCATATATATCTCTTCGGCTTAACACAAAAACAAATCCGTACGGTCCTAACAAGGATTGTTAAATTTACTAGGTCAATTACAAGTGCAATCGATTTTTAAGGGATGAAGCTGCTGTAAAAATGGAGTACTCACAATATTACCCTTTCACTCGGTGCGGTTACTCATCAAGGGGTGATAAGTGAGGGCAGACCGGATTGGCTCCGTAAAACTAGAGGCAGTTAGCACACCTAGGCGAATTCATCTCGACACCGGCTTAACAGCTCCTCGTCCCCTTGCGCGTACGGTGTTGGTGCCGGTATGGGAAAAGGGGGGAGCTTGACCCTTTAAACGGAGAGTCGGTCAGGACATTTCTCCTGATTACTCCTCCGGATAAGCGAAATCTGACAACATACAGCTTTCAAACTGAGGGTAAGCTATGGATAGCTACTGACAAGATTGTGGGAGCGCACTGCACAGGTGCGGAGGAACACCTGACACACCTTGACACCTCGTGTTGGTCACAGAGACCTGGCTTTATTCATTCATACCAGACAGCAATTCTATGTATCTAGGGGAAGCGCATATTGGCAGACGAGATGTGAGTTTTCAGTATGTAAAGAAATATAGCAAATTCTGAACAGGCATAAACATGCATCTTTTGTGAGCCTTCTACAAGCTGCCAGCTGAATGCCACTCCAAGTCCAATTTTTTATTATGTTAAAACAAAACAGTATTTTAAAGTTCCCTTAACTATTTAACAAACGTATAAAATGACACCTACTCCTAATTAACGATAAAATGGTAATGCATTAATTTTGATAGATTCATTACAGAAAAAAAGATAAAGGATGTTTCAATTGAGATAATTCATTAAAGTGCACTTCTCTATTTCTGTATTCAAGGCTACAAGAAACTCCTCTCAGTGCTCTAATTCACACTTCACACTCGGCTGCGAACTGCTGCAGTGAGAGTTGGAGCTCACGGCTTGATGAAGCCAACAGAACCACATCATCAGCAAAAAGCAGAGATGCAATACTGAGGCCACCGAACCGGACCCCCTCTACGCCTCGGCTGCGCCTAGAAATTCTGTCCATAAAAGCTATGAACAGAATCGGCGACAAAGGGCAGCCTTGGCGGAGTCCAACCCTCACCGGGAACGAGTCCGACTTACTGCCGGATATGCGGACCAAACTCTGACTCCGGTCGTACAGGGACCGAACAGCCCGTATCAGGGGGTTCGGTACCCCATACTCCCGAAGCATCCTCCACAGGACTCCCCGAGGGACACGGTCGAACGCCTTCTCCAAGTCCACAAAACACACGTAGACTGGTTGGGCGAACTCCCATGCACCCTCGAGGACCCTGCCGAGGGTGTAGAGCTGGTCCACTGTTCCACGGCCAGGACGAAAACCACACTGCTCCTCCTGAATCTGAGATTCGACTTCCCGACGGACCCTCCTCTCCAGCACCCCTGAATAGACCTTACCAGGGAGGCTGAGCAGTGTGATCCCCCTGTAGTTGGAACACACCCTCCGGTCCCCCTTCTTAAAAAGGGGGACCACCACCCCAGTCTGCCAATCCAGAGGCACTGTCCCCGATGTCCAGGCGATGTTGCAGAGGCGTGTCAACCAGGACAGCCCCACAACATCCAGAGCCTTTAGGAACTCCGGGGGAATCTCATCCACCCCCGGGGCCCTGCCACCGAGGAGCTTTTTAACTACATCGGTGACCTCAAACCCAGAGATAGGAGAGCCCGCCTCAGAGAACCCACACACTGCTTCCTCATGGGAAGGCGTGTCGGTGGAATTGAGGAGGTCTTCGAAGTATTCTCCCCACCGACTCATAACGTCCCGAGTCGAGGTCAGCAGCGCCCCATCCCCACTATACACAGTGTTGGTGGTGCACTGCTTTCCTCTCCTGAGACGTCGGATGGTGGACCAGAATTTCCTCGAAGCCGTCCGGGAAGTCTTTCTCCATGGCCTCACCGAACTCCTCCCATACCCGAGTTTTTGCTTCAGCGACCACCAGAGCTGCATTCCGCTTGGCCAGCCGGTACCCATCAGCTGCCTCAGGAGTCCCACAGGCCAAAAAGGCCCAATAGGACTCCTTCTTCAGCTTGACGGCATCCCTCACCGTTGGTGTCCACCAACGGGTTCGGGGATTGCCGCCACTACAGGCACCGACCACCTTACGGCCACAGCTCCGGTCGGCCGCCTCAGCAATGGAGGCGCGGAACATGGTCCACTCGGACTCGATCTCCCCCGGAACATGAGCACAGTTCTGTTGGAGGTGGGAGTTGAAACTCCTTCTGACAGGGGATTCTGCCAGACGTTCCCAGCAGACCCTCACAATACGTTTGGGGCTGCCACGTCGGACCGGCATCTTCCCCCACCATCGGAGCCAACTCACCACCAGGTGGTGATCAGTTGACAGCTCCACCCCTCTCTTCACCCGAGTGTCCAAGACATGCGGCCGCAAGTCCGATGACACGACCACAAAGTCGATCATCGAACTGCAACCTAGGGTGTCCTGGTGCCAAGTGCACATGTGGACACCCTTATGCTTGAACATGATGTTCGTTATGGACAATCCGTGACGAGCAAAGAAGTCCAATAACAGAACACCGCTCGGGTTCTAATCGGGGGGGCCGTTCCTCCCAATCACGCCCTTCCAGGTCTCACTGTCATTGCCCACGTGAGCATTGAAGTCCCCCAACAGAACAATGGAATCCCCAGCGGGAGCGCTCTCCAGCACCCCCTCCAAGGACTCCAAAAAGGGTGGGTACTCTGAACTGCTGTTTGGTGCATAGGCGAGCTGTGTGTGGAGGCGAGTCGGACTATATCTAGTCGGTATTCCACGTCCCTAGAGCCAGCTTCTGTAGCCGGGGATCGGATCGCCAAGGTCCCCGCCTTCGGCCACCGCCCAGCTCACACTGCACCCGACCCCTATGGCCCCTCCCACAGGTGGTAAGCCCATGGGAAGGGGGACCCACGTTACCCTTTCGGGGTGTGCCCCATGGGTGCAGACCCGGCCACCAGGCGCTCGTCTTCGAGCCCCACCTCCAGGCCTGGCTCCAGAGGGGGACCTGGCCGGGAGCAGCTACAGTGGAACTCTACTTAGAGAAGCCTGGGTCCCGAGCGCGCTCCCTGATGAAACGATCTGCCGACTTTAAGCATACTGTAACAGTGACATTCTTTAGTGGTGGAGTGAATGTTATTGAAAGTCGAAGGTAATGGGTAACAGAACTTCGCACAGAAGGAAGAGAAATTCTAAATCCCTGTTACACTTGGCCTCATCACAAATATTCCTCCGCCAATAGTATTCCATTATTATAGTGTCAAAAATGAAATAATAAAATTAGTGATTTAACAAAATAGCACAAAAGTACATTTTCGCTTTCAGACAAAGACTTTTTTCACAAAAATAAAACTACCGAAATAACGTCTCATGCAAAATGTGACATGTTGATCACTGACGGCCGCTGCGCGAGTGTGTGCACATCAGACTAAAGAATCATTTACTATTAGCAAGCAATGCCCTGTAGAGCTTTGCTGAATATCCACTTGAATTGACTGGGAGGTCACTATTACACTCACGGTTTCCTAATGACACAGGGCCACAAAATCAACCATAAATGTGAAATAAGCATAAATGTTAAATAACATACACTCAACAAACTTCTAGTAACAAACACACAATAATAAAAAAGGTGAACATCTTTATTACTGTAATAATTCCAATTTGCATGTCGCGATGCTAGCAGCTACTAGCACCAACAGAAAGTCCCAACCTTGCTGCTTTCCGCTGTACGGGGGTGGAATGGTTGTTGCATGCTATTTAGCACTGCCCCAGCTACCAACAAGCTACAGATAACGCAGCTAAATAGATAGATAATAGATAAATACGATGCCGAGCCACGGAGGCGAACATGCGCCTCGCGTCCGTTGCCAACGCATCATAAGTCAATAATCATCGCTTCCATGACAGCGAATAAACTACCCCTTTAGACAAGTATTGTAATAACGAAGGACAGGGGATAAGACGAGACAAATGGACCACCATGCTAATTGCTAAGCTACCACATGAAGTCGTAAACACCAAAATAAGTGCTTGTGTGGTACAGTACACTTGTTACATTGGTCTGGCTGGAACCGCGGGGATAAGCCAAGTTTGAAGAGCAAAGTAGCAGTCAAATTAGTACGAGTTCATAGAGGAAAATACTGTAATAAACAGTATGCAGATGACAGTTATATCTAGCAGTGTCTCCAGATGACTACAGCTCAACTGAGGTGTTGTGTCACTGTCTAAAACAGATACCTGGATGAGCCAAAATTTTCTTCAATTAGACCACAACAAAACTGAGATAATCGTTTTTGGCAAGAAAGAAAAGAGGATTGCTGTTAGTAAATACCTGGATTCACTCTCTTTAAAAACCAAAAACCAAGTACGAAACCTTGGTGTACTGATAGATTCCGACCTGAGGTCAGGTTCTGACCAGAACAAAGAGGTCACAGCATATTACTCCAATTCCAAGTCTTTACACTGGCTCCCAGTCAGCTTTAGAATATATTTTTGAGTTCTGGTACTGTTCTATAAATCCCTGAATAGATTAGGTCCTGAGTACATGAAAGAAATGCTGATGGAACATAAACCCAGTAGGGCTCCGAGATCGACAGACTCTGGTCAAATAGTGAAGCACAGAGTCCAAAGCAAACATGGTGAAGCAGCATTTAGCTAGTAAGCTGCACACAAATGGAATAAGTTGCCAAGAGAAGTGACCCCCCAAGTGTGAATGTTTTTAAGTCCAGGTGAAAAACTTTTTTGTCATGCTTTTTAGAGCATTTCCACTTTTAAATTATATTTCTTGCACTGTAAGCTGTTTTAATGGTACTTTTATTTAGTTTTTCTCTTTGTTTTAAATGTTTATAAGCTGTTTTGTCTTTGTTTTTAAATGCTTTTAATCATGTAAAGCACATCGAGTTAACTTGTGTATGAAATGTGCTACATAAATAAAATTGTTTTGCTTTACTTTGCTTTCTTCATACAGGAGGCGTCTTGAAGCTGTCATGGCAAACAAAGGCTTTTGTACAAAGCATTAAATAAATACCAGTTAGCGTGTTCAATACTTTTTCCCTGTGTCATTTCACATTATTACGCACAACTTAATTTCTGAATGTGTTTGTTCTACTTTCTTTATATGTATAGATTAATTGGGTTGTTCCCAATATCTGGAGAAATTTTCATGTCAATAGCATATATATATTGTCGAAAAAAAATGAACTTAAATGATTTTAGCAAATGGCTGTAATATAAAAAAAGAGGGGTCTGAATAATTTCTGTACCCACTGTATCTATGTCTAAGTATACTGCGGACATGCTCTCGCCAGATGGCACCATGACCCCCAACCTTGGGCTGGGACTGCATTCCCTGTCTTTGAATGTCTGATGTCAAATCTGTCTGTCAACTTAACCCCGGATGAGAGGGTTCACCCCACACAACACAAATGCCACATTGCAAATATTACAGTGTTCTCAAAACCACATACAATAGAAACATTAATTACAGGAATTAAAGAGGTTGTGCACGGGACAATGCAAAGCTGGAAACAAGTCTCATTATCTTAAATACAATAATTAATATTTTATCCCACTGGTTATAAACCAGAACATAATTCTAGGAACGAAAAGCAACATGAAGAGGTGGTGTATCTTCCCTTTGGGCCACTTTTTGGTCTACCTTTTTTCCCCCTTTTTCTTCCTTTCCGCCAAATCCACCTGTTCCCCATGTGGACCGGGCCGGCCGAACACCCGGAAGCTTGACGTGCCTGCCTCAATCGTGTTCAACACACGTAAATCCAACATTGCGGTCTACTAAAACTACAGATTAGTGCATACTTGGGTTTAAATTAACGAGGACTCCCCAGCTATATGCATTCACTACACGCTCATTCCATCCTCACATCACAAGTCAGTTCCCTTTGCCAATGTTCGTATGTACTTTGTTTGTTTTGTTTTGTTTTCCTGTATTATTTGCCTTTTGTAGATTCACCATATTAGATCTCATAAAATGTTCTATAAAAATTAACTACCTGCATTGATGTATGCGTTTGGGTTCGAGGAACGAAACCTCTGGCCGTCTAGAACTCTTATCAAACTTTCAGAAAGTGTAGCAACCTTCAGATTACGAGACTGATAAAAAGGTTTCTCGTCACTTTCCCTAAATTTTATCCACATAAAAAGTGACGTGGTGCCCCTTTTACTAGATAAAATAGTTAGATATATAACACTGTAATTTAAAATTATGCTAAACAGGAAGTAACGCAGGCGTCGCTTCCAGCTCATTCTTTCCTCCTAAGTTAATTACATTTTTATTTAACCCACATACGCTACATAAGTATTTAACACATCACTATTTTTCACAAATATATTTCCAAAGGTGCTATTGACATGAACATTTCACCAGATGTTGGGAACCACCCAAGTAATCCATACATACAAAGAAAGTAAAACATAAGATCAGAAATTAAGTTGTGTGTATTAATGTGAAACGACACAACGAAAAAGTACTTAACACGCCAAACTGGTATGTATTTAATACTTTGTACAAAAGCCTTTGTTTGCAATGACAGCTTCAAGACACCTCCTGTATGGAGAAACTATACGCATGCATTGCGCTGGTGTGACTTTGGCCCATTCCTCCACACAAGCAGTCTTCAAATCTTGAAGGTTCAGTGGGCTTCTTTTATGGACCTTGAGTTTCAGTTCTTTCCATAGATTTTTGATTGCATTCAAGTCAGGTGATTGGCTGGGCCATTCTACTTTATTTTTGTTCTTTGAAACCGATTGAGAGTTTCCTTGGCAGTATGTTTTGGATCATTATCCTGTTGAAATGTCCACCCTCGTTTTCATTTTCATCATCCTCGTAGATGGCAGCAGATTTCTGTCACTAATGGCTACATTTTTGTCACTTATGGGTACATTTGCCTTTTTTTCATCCATCCTTCAATAATGTGAAGTTTAGCAGTACCATTTACTTGTGGACATTACTCACCGTTTTCCTTGTCACAATAGTACCTGCTAATTCCAGGTCTTTTTGAAGCTCTCTACAGGTGGTCCTTGGCTCTTCTGATTATTCTTTGCACTCCTCTGTCAGAAATCTCCCAAGGAGCATCTGATCGAGGCAAATTTATGGTGGAATGATTGGCTTTCCACTTATTATGGGCCCAACCATGCTCACTGGAACGTTCAGAAGCTTAGATATGCGCGCCTGGAACCAATGCCATCGTTATGTTTTGCAACAATTAGTTTGCAATGGTCTTGACAGCTCTCTGCTCTTACCCATCATGAGATGTCTTGACTCACGCCTTGGCATAGAGACCTTTTAGTAGGCCATCAATTAGGACGACTGAACCAGCTGATATCCATTTGCACTGACAAGGGGCTGGATTGCTGTTTGATTATTGATAGATCTTAGGTGTTGTCTTGGCTTTCCATGCCTTTTTGAATCTCCCTTTCTTCATGTGTTCAATACTTTTTCCCCTGTGTCATTTCCCATTTTTACACACAGCTTAATTTCTGATTTTATTTGTTCTACTTTCTTTGCATGTATGGATTACTTGTGTTGTTCCCAACATCTGGTGACATTTTCAGGTCAATAGCACCTTTGGAAGTATATTTAGTGAGAAAAATGGTGACATGTAAAATACTTATTTCAGCCGCTGTATTTGTCTAAAAAAATTCCTCTCACTATTCTTGCATTTAGCAAATAGAAATAATTTGGGTAATGGTAAATTACCTACAACAGGAAAAGTCTAGCTTGATTTCATGTCGGACAGTCAAGAAAAGAAAAAGCTTGTCTCTTTTTATAGTCATGCTAAAAAATATTGGAATGTAAGTATATTAACTTGATAAAATTTGGGTGCATGCTTTTTTAATGCACTGTCGAGGTATCTGATCGGGGGACTCGTTATCGGCAAATCCTTATAATCAAAGACTCGGACGGAAAAAAAATGTGATCGGGT